>NC_143024.1:86704482-86951982 GCF_057628025.1 Oncorhynchus mykiss | reverse complement strand
TATTTTATTGTATTCATTTCAGTTATCCTAATGAAATAAATTGCTCTATATTAATTTATCCTATCTCGTGCTAACCTATTGATGGTCTATGTTTTTGTGTCATTAATAAACGTGTGCAACACGCATGTTACATTGTAGTAAACACATTGTCAAATTCTAACAGATGTTGAATAACAACCACACTATCTGACATAGCTTTAAGGCTCCTTTTCTGCAAACGCTAAACTAACCCCATGCCTGGTAAGTGTGCAATGCATTATATTTTGTCCAGTAGAAATCCCAAGAACAAATTAGATGGTCAGCATTCTTCAACTCACATTTGCCTTGAGACTTCAACTTTGGAGATTTCATTTTTATTGTCTTGTGAATCTCAAAACTACTCAACATAAACTCCGCGGGTATTCCCAATAAATACGTTCTTGCTCTCCGTCTGCTCCTGTCCACTACTAGTCCGTGAAAACGACGCACTGTCCCTTTTATGAAGTGTCCCGCGTCTCAAGATTGGTTTTAAACTCTTCCCTACCTACGGAAGAGGCGGCGTCTCGGAGGAGGCGGGAGAGAGAGAGAGAGTTCACGCACTATGCATCCCTTTACTGGTATCCGTGACCATTTTCTATTCCTAGAGAGATTATGGTGATGTTACGCTCGCTGGCATCATCCCCCGTAAACTATGTTGGTGAACAATGTGTGTGTCACTGAGCAGTAAGAAATGTAATGCTTGTCTGGTATTCATATAATAATTTCCTTGACTTTTTATTTATATCCCTGACCCTGAGCTTTCCATCTTTTATCACTGGGCAGGTTTTGAACAGATTTGGACAAACTGTTTAAACAACTTTTAAAGTGAAAATGAAGCTAACAAACAATGTATTTACCAATTGATTATTGGAAATGTCTACAATATCAATCTTTATATTAAGATTTGGCAATAGTCTTTAAAAAATAAAGTCAATTGTGATGCTTGTCACTACATCTTTTATTTTCAACAGCTTATTTCAACTGCCCCAAATGTGCCATTGTGGTCTATGCCAGAATTAAGTGGAACCAGAAGTACATTCATAAATCCAGCATACTAATGACGTTAGCCTGCTGGTAGTAGCCTCATTTGAGTGTGTAGTGACACCTTCTGGTAGGAAGTAGAGTTGCAGCCCCTGCAGCTCGCTTTTCTATGCCACTCTCATGAAACACAATCCATCAAGATTCTGACTGATTCCTAACCAGGGTGTGATTGGGGTTCCTGGTATTCTGGTGTGAAAGACAGGGTGTGATTGGGGTTCCTGGTATTCTGGTGTGAAAGACAGGGTGTGATTGGTGTTCCTGGTATTCTGGTGTGAAAGACAGGGTGTGATTGGTGTTCCTGGTATTCTGGTGTGAAAGACAGGGTGTGATTGGGGTTCCTGGTATTCTGGTGTGAAAGACAGGGTGTGATTGGTGTTCCTGGTATTCTGGTGTGAAAGACAGGGTGTGATTGGGGTTCCTGGTATTCTGGTGTGAAAGACAGGGTGTGATTGGGGTTCCTGGTATTCTGGTGAGAAAGACAGGGTGTGATTGGGGTTCCTGGTATTCTGGTGTGAAAGACAGGGTGTGATTGGTGTTCCTGGTATTCTGGTGTGAAAGACAGGGTGTGATTGGGGTTCCTGGTATTCTGGTGTGAAAGACAGGGTGTGATTGGTGTTCCTGGTATTCTGGTGTGAAAGACATGGTGTGATTGGTGTTCCTGGTATTTTTATTTTGCTTCCAGGTAAGATTTCCCTCTGCTCATTGCCAATTAACTAAACTCTAATGATCTATTTGTATCATGATTTTTAATAGAACATTTATTTTACATATCACATACAAATCAGTGCCATAGCAATGAGAGTACACGTTTTTGGAACGTTAATGCACTACTGTATCATAAAAAACAAGGACTTCTCTTTATTAGGCTTCTGCACATATTGTCGATGAGCTTGAATTGAGAAAGTCACTGCATGAGCGGCAGCAGTAAATATAGCAGCTCTCAGAATGTGAAAACAGGCTAATGTGCTCGGCCACTTGGGCATCAACAGGGTTGGAGAGCTGTGACAATATCTCGGAGCCAGCCTCTCTTCTCCTCTTTAGGCAAACGGAAATGCAGTTTAGAATAGTTATGGACACCATTACCAGTAGAGCTGACAGGATAGACAGATCTGTCTGCTCCAGACTCGGGCACCCAGCTGACATCCAGCTTGTTGTCCAGACTGAGGTGGGAGGCAGTGCAGGTGTAGTTGCTTCTCTCTCTCAGTTCCTCTGTACTGACCTCCAGACTCTTCCTCAGCTGGTACGTGCCGTCTCCATTGGGCAGCAGCTGCCCCCTGTTCTGCTATTGGCTGACCGTCTCTCAGCAGGGTCAGGTTGATGTGGCGGGGATAGAAACCAAACGCCAGACTGCTGGAACCCTCCAGACATGGCTTTCTGTATGAGCCTGACTCTGGGACACACTTTATGCATTATACATTTATTCTCTTTCTCCTGGAACGTTTTTAATGTGTCCATGCAAATGTTCAGGTAAATGTTCAGGTAAATGTTCAGGTAAATGGTTTGATAAAGTCCTTTTACATATGTTTGATGCACCTTACTCCATGGCGGCAGGAGGTTTCCAGAAATGTATGAATAATGTGTCATGTTGGAATATATTGCTAAATCTGCATAAATTCCATTGAAACTGTCCCTAGATATGATAAGTGCCGGTTCTCCACTGTCCGACATCTCACACCCAGCCAGCCTCTGTTGAACATGAATACCTTTGGTGGAATTGAAGCGCTTCAGCTCTGATGATCTCGCTTTCAGGCTCTGTGTGTAGTTAACCGACCCTCTCTGCCCATTCATCACCATTTTACCTGTTGTTGTTGTTTTAGCTGATTAGCTGTTGTTGTCTTACCTGTTGTTGTCTTAGCTAGCTCTCCCAATCAACACCTGTGATTACTTTTGTCCGTGTCAAATCGGAGGGCATGTTGTTCGGACCTCTGGCAGTCTCTATGGGGGTACCACAGGGTTCAATTCTCGGGCCGACTCTTTTCTCTGTATATATCAATGATGTTGCTCTTGCTGCGGGCGATTCCCTGATCCACCTTTACGCAGACGACACCATTCTGTATACTTCTGGCCCTTCCTTGGACAATGTGCTAACTAACATCCAAACAAGCTTCAATGCCATACAACACTCCTTCTGTGGCCTCCAACTGCTCTTAAACGCTAGTAAACCCAAATGCATGCTTTTCAACCATTCGCTGCCCACACCCGCCTCACAACCCTGGACGGTTCCGACCTAGAATATGTGGACCACTATAAATACCTAGGTGTCTGGTTAGACTGTAAACTATCCTTCCAGACTCATATTAAGCATCTCCAATCCAAAATCAAATCTAGAATCGTCTTTCTATTTCGCAACAAAGCTTCCTTCACTCACGCCGCCAAACTTGCCCTAGTAAAACTGACTATCCTACCGATCCTTGACTTTGGCGATGTCATCTACAAAATAGCTTCCAATACTCTACCAGCAAACTGGATGCAGTCTATCACAGTGCCATTCGTTTTGTTACTAAATCACCTTATACCACCCACCACCACTGCGACCTGTATGCTCTAGTCGGCTGGCCCTCGCTACAACTTTAAACATCAGCTATCTGAGCAGCTAACTGATCGCTGCAGCTGTACATAGTCCATCTGTTTATTTACTTTTCTGCTCTTTTGCACACCAGTATCTCTACTTGCACATCATCATCTGCTCATTTATCACTCCAGCGTTAATCTGCTAAATTGTAATTATTCGCTCCTATGGCCTAATTATTGCTTACCTCCTCATGCCTTTTGCAAACGATGTATATAGACATTGACTTTTATTGTGTTATTTGCTTGTTTATTGTTCACTCCATGTGTAACTCTGTGTTGTTGTCTGTGTCACACTGCTTTGCTTTATCTTGGCCAGGTCGCAGTTATAAATGAGAACTTGTTCTCAACTAGCCTACCTGGTTAAATAAATATATATATATATATATTTTTAAATTAAAACTGAAGGACATGGCCCCAAATATAAAAGCTATGTGATAAGCTTCTTCAACCTCTGTTTCCTCAGAGGCATTATATCCCTTGTGGATATAGCGTTTAATGTTGGACTCAAAGTAACCAACTTTTAAAACAAATATTTTACCTTTATATAACTAGGCAAGTCAGTTAAGAACAAATTCTTATTTTCAATGACAGTGGGCTAACTGTCTTGTTCAGGGGCAGAAAGACAGATTGTCAAAACCTTGTCAGCTTGGGGATTTGAACTTGGAACATTTTGGTTAGTAGTCCAATGCTCTAACCACTAGGCTACGCTGCCACCACAATGTGAATGTCATCCAGCATCAACACAACAGTAAAAACAGGGAAAGGTGTCTCCTGAGATATATGTTGCAATTGCCTACAGAGAATGGGATCCTGAACCTGAGAGAGGGTGAAAACAAGATCAGTGAATATTTTCACAATGGTTATGTCTGAAAATCCTGTAATATAGCCAATATACTGTATATAGGCTGTACTACAAGAACGTTGCTGATAGTTGCTGATTGTTTTGGCTGCACTTTTGACTAGTGACATTTGACCCTGTCGTTTCCCTTCCCTGCTGTTATTTATGTTATGAATATTCATCCTAGCAGCCGATTTATAATTAAATCTGATATACACCAGAGAATAAAACATCCATCTTACCTGCATTTACAATAGTGTTAAATGAAATAACTAACAAAAAGACACACAGTTTGCCCATGGTTTTGAAAGTGCTCACTACTTTTTCAGTACCCTCGCTTCAAGGCTCTCAAATAAGAGCTTGCACACTTTCACTTTCACTTTCTTGGTGAACAGCCTGTGATGACATTTGAACTGTCTGCAATGTAAACAGTTTCTCAAACACAGCAAGGGATTTTAAGGATAGATACATTTTTTATTGCAGATAGAAAGGTTTTCTGTCTGCTGGTTACGCCACGTAGTGTAATCAAGATGCTGTCTCATTTAGCATAAACTCTCCTGTCTCAGCCAAGATGGTGCCGACAGACACGGTCGCCCTGTTGCTAGCTTCTAGCCAACTTTGCATTATTTTATATCAAATCAAATCAAATTGTATTTGTCACATGCGCTGAACACAACAGATGTAGCCCTTACAATGAAATACTTACTTACCATATTAACCAACAATGGAGTTAAGAAAATAGAGTTTAAGAAAATATTTACAAAATAAACTAGAGTTTAAAAAAAGTACACAAGAAAATAACAATAACGAGGCTATACACTGAATAATCCTGAATTTAAAATAGATTAAATTGAGATTTTGTGTCACTGGCCTACACTACTGGGCCACAATACCCCACAATGTCAATGTGGAGTAATGTTATCAGACATTTAAACAACTTAATTAAAAATGAAAAGCTGAAATGTTTTGAGTCAATAAGTGTTTAGCCCCTTTTGTCAGGTGCGTGAATGAGGACCCAAAAGCGAATTAACAAAACAGAGTTTCTTTAATGATGAAACACACGTAGGCTCAGATGGACAGGCAGATTCCGACAGGACAGGACAAGGTTAGATGAACAGGCAGATTCCGACAGGACAGGACAAGGTTGCAGCAAACACGACGATAGTCTGGTTCAGGCATGAGTAACACAAACGAGAATCCGACAAAGACAGAAGCAGAAAGAGAGAGAGATATAGAGACCTAATCAGAGGGAAAAAGGGAACAGGTGGGAAAAGGGGTGAACGAGGTAGTCAGAGAAGACAAGGGACAGCTGGGGGAAAGAGGGGAAGAAAAGGTAACCTAGTACGACCAGCAGAGGGAGACAGGGTGAAGAGAAAGGACAGAAACAAGACACAACATGACAATACATGACAGTACCCCCCCACTCACCGAGCGCCTCCTGGCGCACTCGAGGAGGAAACCTGGCGGCAACGGAGGAAATCATCGATCAGCGAACGGTCCAGCACGTCCCGAGAGGGAACCCAACTCCTCTCCTCAGGACCGTACCCCTCCCAATCCACTAGGTACTGATGACCACGGCCCCGAGGACGCATGTCCAAAATCTTACGGACCCTGGAGATAGGTGCGCCCTCGACAAGGATGGGGGGGGGGGGAAGACGAGCGGGGGCGCGAAGAACGGGCTTAACACAGGAGACATGGAAGACCGGGTGGACGCGACGAAGATATCGCGGAAGAAGAAGTCGCACTGCGACAGGATTAATGACCTGAGAAATACGGAACGGACCAATGAACCGCGGGGTCAACTTGCGAGAAGCCGTCTTAAGGGGAAGGTTCTGAGTGGAGAGCCAAACTCTCTGACCGCGACAATATCTAGGACTCTTAGTTCTACGCTTATTAGCAGATCTCACAGTCTGCGCCCTATAACGGCAAAGTGCAGACCTGACCCTCTTCCAGGTGCGCTCGCAACGTTGGACAAAAGCCTGAGCGGAGGGGACGCTGGACTCGGCGAACTGAGATGAGAACAACGGAGGCTGGTACCCGAGGCTACTCTGAAAAGGAGATAGCCCGGTCGCAGACGAAGGAAGCGAGTTGTGGGCGTATTCTGCCCAGGGGAGCTGTTCTGACCAAGACGCAGGGTTACGAAAAGAAAGACTGCGTAAGATGCGACCAATAGTCTGATTGGCCCGTTTTGCTTGACCGTTAGACTGGGGGTGAAAGCCGGAAGAGAGACTGACGGAAGCCCCAATCAAACGGCAAAACTCCCTCCAAAATTGAGACGTGAATTGCGGACCTCTGTCCGAAACGACGTCTGACGGAAGGCCATGAATTCTGAAAACATTCTCGATGATGATTTGTGCCGTCTCTTTAGCAGAAGGAAGCTTAGCAAGGGGAATGAAATGAGCCGCCTTAGAGAACCTATCGACAACCGTAAGAATAACAGTCTTCCCCGCTGACGAAGGCAGTCCGGTGACAAAATCTAAGGCGATGTGAGACCACGGTCGAGAGGGAATGGGAAGCGGCCTGAGACGGCCGGCAGGAGGGGAGTTACCGGACTTAGTCTGCGCGCAGACCGAACAAGCAGCCACGAAACGACGCGTGTCATGCTCCCGGGTGGGCCACCAAAAACGCTGGCGAATGGAAGCAAGTGTACCCCGAACGCCAGGGTGGCCGGCTAACTTGGCAGATTGAGCCCACTGAAGAACGGCCAGACGAGTAGGAACGGGAACGAAAAGAAGGTTCCTAGGACAAGCGCGCGGCGACGGAGTGTGAGTGAGTGCTTGCTTTACCTGCCTCTCAATTCCCCAGACAGTCAACCCGACAACACGCCCCTCAGGGAGAATCCCCTCGGGGTCAGTGGAGGCTACTGAAGAACTGAAGAGACGAGATAAAGCATCAGGCTTGGTGTTCTTAGAGCCCGGACGATAAGAAATCACGAACTCGAAACGAGCGAAAAACAGCGCCCAACGCGCCTGACGCGCATTAAGTCGTTTGGCAGAACGGATGTACTCAAGGTTCCTATGGTCAGTCCAAACGACAAAAGGAACGGTCGCCCCCTCCAACCACTGTCGCCATTCGCCTAGGGCTAAGCGGATGGCGAGCAGTTCGCGGTTTCCCACATCATAGTTACGTTCCGACGGCGACAGGCGATGAGAAAAATACGCGCATGGGTGGACCTTGTCGTCAGAGAGGGAGCGCTGAGAAAGAATGGCTCCCACGCCCACCTCTGACGCGTCAACCTCGACAACGAACTGTCTAGAGACGTCAGGTGTAACAAGGATAGGAGCGGATGTAAAACGATTCTTGAGGAGATCAAAAGCTCCCTGGGCGGAAACGGACCACTTAAAGCACGTCTTGACAGAAGTAAGGGCTGTGAGAGGAGCTGCCACCTGACCGAAATTACGGATGAAACGACGATAGAAGTTCGCGAAGCCGAGAAAGCGCTGCAGCTCGACGCGTGACTTAGGGACGGGCCAATCAATGACAGCTTGGACCTTAGCGGGATCCATCTTAATGCCTTCAGCGGAAATAACAGAACCGAGAAATGTGACGGAGGAGGCATGAAAAGTGCACTTCTCAGCCTTCACAAAAAGACAATTCTCTAAAAGGCGCTGGAGGACACGTCGAACGTGCTGAACATGAATCTGGAGTGACGGTGAAAAAATCAGGATATCGTCAAGGTAAACGAAAACAAAGATGTTCAGCATGTCTCTCAGGACATCATTGACTAATGCCTGAAAGACAGCTGGAGCGTTAGCGAGGCCGAAAGGAAGAACCCGGTATTCAAAGTGCCCTAACGGAGTGTTAAACGCCGTCTTCCACTCGTCCCCCTCCCTGATGCGCACGAGATGGTAAGCGTTACGAAGGTCCAACTTAGTGAAAAACCTGGCTCCCTGCAGGATCTCGAAGGCTGAAGACATAAGAGGAAGCGGATAACGATTCTTCACTGTTATGTCATTCAGCCCTCGATAATCTATGCAGGGGCGCAGAGACCCGTCCTTCTTCTTGACAAAAAAAAACCCCGCTCCGGCGGGAGAGGAGGAGGGGACTATGGTACCGGCGTCAAGAGCTACAGACAAATAATCTTCGAGAGCCTTACGTTCGGGAGCCGACAGAGAGTATAGTCTACCCCGGGGGGGAGTGGTTCCCGGAAGGAGATCAATACTACAATCATACGACCGGTGTGGAGGAAGAGAGGTGGCCCTGGACCGACTGAACACCGTGCGCAGATCGTGATATTCCTCCGGCACCCCTGTCAAATCACCAGGCTCCTCCTGTGAAGAAGAGACAGAGGAAACAGGAGGGATAGCAGACATTAAACATTTCACATGACAAGAGACGTTCCAGGAGAGGATAGAATTACTAGACCAATTAATAGAAGGATTATGACAAACTAGCCAGGGATGGCCCAAAACAACAGGTGTAAAAGGTGAACGAAAAATTAAAAAAGAAATGGTTTCGCTATGATTACCAGAGACAGTGAGGGTTAAAGGTAGCGTCTCACGCTGAATCCTGGGGAGAGGACTACCATCCAAAGCGAACAAGGCCGTGGGCTCCCTTAACTGTCTGAGAGGAATGTTATGTTCCCGAGCCCAGGTCTCGTCCATAAAACAGCCCTCCGCCCCAGAGTCTATTAAGGCACTGCAGGAAGCTGACGAACCGGTCCAGCGTAGATGGACCGACAAGGTAGTGCAGGATCTTGAAGGAGAGACAGGAGTAGTAGCGCTCACCAGTAGCCCTCCGCTTACTGATGAGCTCTTGGCTTTTACTGGACATGAAGTGACAAAATGACCAGCGGAACCGCAATAGAGACAGAGGCGGTTGGTGATTCTCCGTTCCCTCTCCTTAGTCGAGATGCGGATACCTCCCAGCTGCATAGGCTCAGCACCCGAGCCGGCAGAGGAAGATGGTAGTGATGCGGAGAGGGGGGCAACGGAGAACGTGAGCTCCTTTCCACGAGCTCGGTGACGAAGATCAACCCGTCGCTCTATGCGAATAGCGAGTTCAATCAAGGAATCCACGCTGGAAGGAACCTCCCGGGAGAGAATCTCATCCTTTACCTCCGCGCGGAGACCCTCCAGAAAACGAGCGAGCAAAGCCGGCTCGTTCCAGTCACTGGAGGCAGCAAGAGTGCGAAACTCAATAGAGTAGTCTGTTATGGATCGATTACCTTGACATAGGGAAGACAGGACCCTGGAAGCTTCCTCCCCAAAAACAGAACGATCAAAAACCCGTATCATCTCCTCCTTAAAGTCCTGATACTGGTTAGTACACTCAGCCCTTGCCTCCCAGATTGCCGTGCCCCACTCACGAGCCCGTCCAGTAAGGAGAGATATGACGTAGGCGATACGAGCTGTGCTCCTGGAGTAAGTGTTGGGCTGGAGAGAAAACACAATATCACACTGTGTGAGGAACGAGCGGCATTCAGTGGGCTTCCCAGAGTAACACGGCGGGTTATTGATTCTGGGCTCCGGAGATTCGAAAGCCCTGGAAGTGGCCGGTGGATCGAGGCGGAGATGGTGAACCTGTTCTGTGAGGTTGGAGACTTGGGCGGCCAGGGTCTCAACGGCATGTCGAGCAGCAGACAATTCCTGCTCGTGTCTGCCTAGCATCGCTCCCTGGATCTCGACGGCAGAGTGGAGAGGATCCGAAGTCGCTGGGTCCATTCTTGGTCGGATTCTTCTGTCAGGTGCGTGAATGAGGACCCAAAAGCGAATTAACAAAACAGAGTTTCTTTAATGATGAAACACACGTAGGCTCAGATGGACAGGCAGATTCCGACAGGACAGGACAAGGTTAGATGAACAGGCAGATTCCGACAGGACAGGACAAGGTTGCAGCAAACACGACGATAGTCTGGTTCAGGCATGAGTAACACAAACGAGAATCCGACAAAGACAGAAGCAGAAAGAGAGAGAGATATAGAGACCTAATCAGAGGGAAAAAGGGAACAGGTGGGAAAAGGGGTGAACGAGGTAGTCAGAGAAGACAAGGGACAGCTGGGGGTAAGAGGGGAAGAAAAGGTAACCTAGTACGACCAGCAGAGGGAGACAGGGTGAAGAGAAAGGACAGAAACAAGACACAACATGACAATACATGACACCTTTGTTATGGCAAGCATAAAGTACTTCAGGAGTAAGAATGTGCTTAACAAGTCACATAATATGTTGCATGGACTCACTCTGTGTGCAATAATAGTGTTTAACATGATTTTTTAATGACTACTTCATCTCTGTACCCCAATACATACAATTATATGTAAGGTCCCTCAGTCGAGCAGTGAATGTCAAACACAGATTCAACCACAAAGACCAGAGAGGTTTTCCAAATCCTCGTAAAGAAGGGCACCTATTGGTAGATGGGTAAAAAGGCAGACATTAAATATCCCTTTCAGTATGGTGAAGTTATTAATTACAGTTTGGATGGTGTATCAATACACCCAGTCACTACAAAGATACAGGCGTTCTTCCTAACTCAGTTGCCGGAGAAGAAGGAAACCGCTCAGGGATTTCACCATGAGGCCAATGGTGACTTTTAAACAGTTACAGAGTTTAATAGCTGTGATAGGAGAAAACTGAGGATGGATCAACAACATTGTAGTTACTTCACAATACTAACCTAATTGACAGAGTGAAAAAAAGGAAGCCTGTACAGAATAAACATATTCCAAAACATGCATCTTGTTTGCAACAAGGCACTGAAAGTAATACTGCAAAAAATGTGGCAAATAAATTAACTTTTGTCCTGAATACTAAGCGTTATGTTTGGGGCAAATCCAACACACACATCACTGAGTACCACTCTTCATATTTTCAAACATGGTGGTGGCTGCATCATACTATGGGTATGCTTGTCATCGACAAGGACTAGGGAGATTTTTCACGCAGTTGCTGCAGATTGGACGGTGGTATATTCAGGCTGTGACCAGCCCGTTCCATGTCATGCTCTATTGGGTTGAGGTCTAGGGACTGACCAGGCCACCATTCTCCTTCGACCTCGCTCATCAACAAGCTGTTTTGGCCCACAGGACTGCCGCTGACAGGACGTTCTTCACTTGTCGCAGCATTCTAAAACCCTAGGCACCACCTTGCATCAAATACCCAGGAGGGTGGCCATTTCTGAGATAATGGATCTGGTGCGTCTGGCACCGACGATCAAACCATGCTGAAAGTCTCTTAGGTCACTCGTTCTGCCCATTCTAATGTTCAATCAAACAGTAACTGAATGCCTTGATTCCCGTCTGCCTGCTTTATATAGCAAGCCATGGCCACGTTACTCACTGTCTGCTGTGGGGGGGCAGGGGGTATTATTAAACCATCAGGGCTGTTTGCATTTCAGATTAGGGAGGTGTTAAACAATGGAGGTGTTAATGAATTTACCTGCACAAAATCAGAGAACAATTCACACAGACCCGATAGCTGGATTTTGGTTACAGAGTGTTTGAAAATGGAGCAATCATGACTAGGTCTTTAGGTGAGTATTATTTTACCTTGTTTTTTTACCACCTTCCCCTGTCAGACACAAACAAAGCAAGCAAAAATAATCAGGTACTGTAAATTAGTAGGATTTCAGTCTGTGTGTGAAAGGGATATGACTGACAACTAAATAACAGCGACATACTTTTTATTTGGCAGAGAATGTAAATTCTTTAGTTTCATTTATTATACAAAACACAATGTTTAAAGACAACATACAGAAATATATATTATACTACCTATTAAGCTATAGGCTACTTCCTAATCTATAAGGCAGTATTAATGTATGTATCCTATAGGAACTAAGAGCTGAATAATATAGGAAATAAGAGCTGAATAATATAGGAACTAAGAGCTGAATCCAATAGGAACTAAAGGCTGAATAATATAGGAACTTAGAGCTGAAAAATATAGGATATTTATTTATTTTTTATTTTACCTTTATTTAACCAGGCAAGTCAGTTAAGAACAAATTCTTATTTTCAATGACGGCCTGGGAACAGTGGGTTAACTGCCTGTTCAGGGGCAGAACGACAGATTTGTACCTTGTCAGCTCGGGGGTTTGAACTCACAACCTTCCGGTTACTAGTCCAACGCTCTAACCACTAGGCTACCCTGCCGCCCCAATAATAGCTGAATCCTATAGGAATTAAGGGTGAATCCTATAGGAACTAAATGCAGAATCCTATAGAGACCAAGGGCTAAATCCTAGAGGAACTAAGTGCTGGATAATATAGGAACTAAGAACTGAATATGATAGGAATTAAGGCTGAATCCAAAAGTAACTAAAGGCTGAATCCTATAGGAACTAAGGTCTGAATGCTATAGGAACTAAGGGCTGAATCCAATAGGAACTAAGGGATGAATATATAGGAACTAAGGGCTGAATCCAATAGGAACTAAGGACTGAATTATATAAGAACTAAGGGCTGAATCCAATAGGAACTAAGGGCTGAATCCTATAGGAACTAAGGGCTGAATCCAATAGGAACTAAGGGATGAATATATAGGAACTAAGGGCTGAATCCAATAGGAACTAAGGACTGAATTATATAAGAACTAAGGGCTGAATAATATAGGAACTAAGGGCTGAATCCAATAGGAACTAAGGGCTGAATCCAATAGGAACTAAGGGCTGAATCCAATAGGAACTAAGGGCTGAATAATATAGGAACTAAGGGCTGAATAATATAGGAACTAAGGGCTGAATCCAATAGGAACTAAGGGCTGAATCCTATAGGAACTAAGGGCTGAATCCTATAGGAACTAAGGGCTGAATAATATAGGAACTAAGGGCTGAATAATATAGGAACTAAGGGCTGAATCCAATAGGAACTAAGGGCTGAATCCTATAGGAACTAAGAGCTGAATAATATAGGAACTAAGAGCTGAATAATATAGGAACCAAGGGCTGAATAATATAGGAACTAAGGCCTGAATAATATAGGAACTAAGGGCTGAATAATATAGGAACCAAGGGCTGAATAATATAGGAACTAAGGGCTGAATAATATAGGAACTAAGAGCTGAATAATATAGGAACTAAGCGCTGAATAATATAGGAACTAAGGGCTGAATCCAATAGGAACTAAGAGTTGAATAATATAGGAACCAAGGGCTGAATAATACAGGAACTAAGGGCTGAATCCAATAGGAACTAAGGGCTGAATAATATAGGAACTAAGAGCTGAATAATATAGGAACTAAGTGCTGAATAATATAGGAACTAAGGGCTGAATCCAATAGGAACTAAGAGTTGAATAATATAGGAACCAAGGGCTGAATAATACAGGAACTAAGGGCTGAATCCAATAGGAACTTTGGGCTAAATCTAATAGGAACTAAGAGCTGAATAATATAGGAACCAAGGGCTGAATAATATAGGAACTAAGGGCTGAATAATATAGGAACTAAGGGCTGAATCCAATAGGAACTAAGAGCTGAATAATATAGGAACCAAGGGCTGGATCCAATAGGAACTAAGTGTTGAATCCTAATCTGAGAAACATAATTCATACTTTAGCTCATATTTTCTATTGACATCAATGCATGATGTATGTGCTAGTTTCGTTTAAAGTATGTGCTTGATGCTTAGATGTGTGTGAAACTCATGAAGACCACATATTTGATCAGTGCATGTGTGTGTCCCTTTCCACCCTATTGGCGATCCTTCTAGGAAAGTGTCTATTACTTAAAGTCACAGCTGCAGGTGTGTGTATGCGCATGACTGAGGTGTGGGCTCTAATAGAGGATTGGGGAGCAGACAGAGAGGGCAGGGGGACTGACTTTGAGACAACTAGAAGCATGTAAAGACATTGTTTTAGTTTAACCCGTGTGGTCCATTATACATGTACTGTATGTGTAGTCCTAGTCCCAGGCACTGCAGCGATATGGTAGTATTTCTTCCTGTCTAAGGGCTTCTCTGCTTTAGAAGCTGGAGACGTTGAGCCCCTTGTCAAGGAATTAAGTCTCATGTCTGAGGTTGAAACTCCAGGTATGAGTGGTCCGTCTGTTCTAGATGGCAGGAAACTTAGATCTGACAAGAAGAGTCCCCTCTGTGCTTTATCACAGGACACAGACAAAAGACAAAAGACAACAGACACACACAGGCAGGCAGGCAGGCAGGCAGGCAGGCAGGCTCAAACAGAATATGGCACACAGACTTGCACGTGCACACTCACACACACTCTCTTTCACACACGCAAACACACACGCACAAAACAAGTATCAACCAGGGCATTGCTCATGTTGTTCCCTTGTTAATTGAAACCATGTGTTTACTGCTAGACACTCCCAGTGAAGTTATTCCCATCACACATGTTACAATGCACTGGAGATGGCCCTCTTGTTTTGATATTTAATCAGAACTGTTCCTGACCTCAGACTCAAGAGAACATTTGATTCTTTACTGTGCACCATGGGTGTCCCACAGATGATTCTCCAGAAAAATTTCAGATAAGCCTGGTCCTGTTCATTGATCCCCAGGGACTGACAGTTCAATAACCCATGCACAACAATGGTCAGGAAGACAAACAGGAAGACTGATCAGCTAGACAAACAGGAAGACTGATCAGCTAGACAAACAGGAAGACTGATCAGCTAGACAAACAGGAAGACTGGTCAGCTAGATAAACAGGAAGACTCTGATCAGTTAGACAAACAGGAAGACTCTGATCAGCTAGACAAACAGGAAGACCCTGATCAGCTAGACAAACAGGAAGACTCTGATCAGCTAGACAAACAGGAAGCCGCTGGTGAGCTAGACAAACAGGAAGCCTCAAAAGAGAGGTGCTAGCATTAGCTCCTGTCAGGACAACACTAGTTACTGTATATAGGTCATGGGATGGCAGATACCCTAGTGGTTAGAGCATTGGGCCAATAACCAAAAGGTTACTAGATCAAATCACCAAGCTGACAAAGTAAAAATCTTGTACTCTGCACCTGAACAAGGCAATTAACCCAGTGTTCCTAGGCCGTCATTGTAAATAAGAATTTGTTCTTACCTGACTTGCCTAGTTAAATAAAGGTTAAATAAAAAATATCCTGTGGCTTAAGGGAGGAGAAGAATAGTTCAACCTTATCTGTGACTAAGATGTTGTTGATTGGGAGGTGGACGAGTTAAATGTGGCTACTGTTGAGGCCTTAATGTAAACGTGTGTGTCGTGAACAACATTGGTGAGAGAAAAAAATTGTGGAATCTGCGGTTCACCTTCAAAATGAATGTCCCCCATTTGAAATGAATAAAAATAGTGAAAGCATGCCTGACCTGGACTAGATAATGCTAAACAGGATTAGAATGTTGTTATATACAGCAACAGTCAAAGGCTTGGACACACCTACTCATTCAATGGTCTTTCTCTATTTTACTATGTTTTACATTGTAGAAACATTGTCAAGACCATACAAAGCTGTCATACAGACAAAGGGTGGCTACTTTGAAGAACCTAAGATCTCAAATATATTTTGATTTGTTTAACACTTTTTTGGTTACTACATGATTCCATCTGTGTTATTTCATAGTTTTGATGTATTCACTATTATTCTGCAACGTATAAAATTGTAAAATAAAGAAAAACCCTTGAATTAGTAGGTGTGTCCAAACGTTTGACTGGTACTGTGAGCCCGCAACATTTCAATTTGAACCAAATACTTTCCCTCATTCAATGAACCAGGGAGGAAATGGCTAAGGTGGGCGACTTCAAAGAAAGGTAGCTAACTAAGACATTTTTATCTATTTGTAAGGCTAAAATATTACATTTTCAGATTTTGACAGCATAGCAGTTACTTGTCAATTAGCCTATTCAAATAATATATATTTTTTACGTTGTCAGAAGTACGTTACATGGCCAGTATTGAATGACCAAAAATGTGCTATAACTGGGCAAATAACTAACTAGCAACGAATATCAACAAATGTGCACACTTGCTTTGATCTCACAAACGTATCTGACAACTGCGTGATTGATAGACTGCATGGTGCCTGGCAATGCAAGCCTAGAATAAGTCTACTGTGATGAGCTCTGCAGAGATTGGGAAGACAGATGCATCTTATCCAAAGGACACACTAATGTAATTCTAATTGGAGTAGCCTAATTGTTTGATATTGTGATTTTTGCCTGATTTTGTCTCACTTTTGAATCTATAATCTGCTTGTACGACAATTTGTTTTCCTTGCCCCCGGACAGGTGTTAATGTAGAGTCCTGATGTATCTGATGATCCACCCAAAGAGGGAAAGCACACCAGAGCAACGGATGGACGAGTGTACTTAAAAACAGCGGGAGGCCATCCTATTGCCCTTTGACCACAGAACATTGGCCGTCAATTTCAGGTTCATTTCCTGTCGATTCTACATGTTAAATTTTCACCGTTCGTTGACACCCAGCAGGTAACCGCTGACAGGTCGCGGCAACACACTGCTTTAAGACATTTGTCTTGCTTGTGTGTTTCCTCTCTGCGTCCTCTCTGTGTTTTGTGTTGTTTATGAGGAGGAGTTTGGAGACGCTGACCAAGCCCAACACAGACAGCGAATCAAAGGAGGAGGCTCTCTAGCCACCCATTATGACCATTATCATAATGGCTCAACCCTTGTGATGTCATAAGAAATCCACTTTGCACTGTTGGCCGCTAAATGTATTTATCTCTCTGATGGTCAAACATAAACATGCAGCGGTAGGGAATGCTAGCCTTACCGTTATTCTTTACTCACACAGACCATACAGTAACCTCACACAGACCATACAGTAACCTCACACAGACCATACAGCAACCTCACACAGACCATACAGCAACCTCACACAGACCATACAGTAACCTCACAAGGACCATACAGCAACCTCACACAGACCATACAGCAACCTCACACAGACCATACAGCAACCTCACACAGACCATACAGTAACCTCACACGGACCATACAGCAACCTCACACAGACCATACAGCAACTTCACACAGACCATACAGCAACCTCACACAGACCATACAGCAACCTCACACAGATCATACAGTAACCTCACACGGACCATACAGCAACCTCACACAGACCATACAGCAACTTCACACAGACCATACAGCAACCTCACACAGACCATACAGTAACCTCAAAACAGACCATACAGTAACCTCACACAGATCATACAGCAACCTCACACAGACCATACAGTAACCTCACAAAGACCATACAGCAACCTCACACAGACCATACAGCAACCTCACACAGACCATACAGCAACCTCACACAGACCATACAGTAAACTCACACAGACCATACAGTAACCTCACAAAGACCATACAGTAACCTCACACAGACCATACAGCAACCTCACACAGACCATACAGCAACCTCACACAGACCATACAGTAAACTCACACAGACCATACAGTAACCTCACACAGACCATACAGTAACCTCACACAGACCATACAGCAACTTCACACAGACCATACAGCAACCTCACACAGACCATACAGCAACCTCACACAGACCATACAGCAACTTCACACAGACCATACAGCAACCTCACACAGACCATACAGTAACCTCAAAACAGACCATACAGTAACCTCACACAGATCATACAGCAACCTCACACAGACCATACAGTAACCTCACACAGACCATACAGCAACTTCACACAGACCATACAGCAACCTCACACAGACCATACAGCAACCTCACACAGACCATACAGTAAACTCACACAGACCATACAGTAACCTCAAACAGACCATACAGTAACCTCAAACAGACCATACAGCAACCTCACACGGACCGTACAGCAACCTCACACAGACCACAACCTCACACAGACCATACAGTAACCTCACACAGACCACAACCTCACACATACCATACAGCAACCTCACACAGACCATACAGTAACCTCACACAGACCATACAGTAACCTCAAACAGACCATACAGCAACCTCACACGGACCGTACAGCAACCTCACACAGACCACAACCTCACACAGACCATACAGTAACCTCACACGGACCGTACAGCAACCTCACACAGACCACAACCTCACACGGACCATACAGTAACCTCACACGGACCGTACAGCAACCTCACACAGACCACAACCTCACACAGACCATACAGTAACCTCACACAGACCACAACCTCACACATACCATACAGCAACCTCACACAGACCATACAGTAAACTCACACAGACCATACAGTAACCTCACACAGACCATACAGTAACCTCAAACAGACCATACAGCAACCTCACACGGACCGTACAGCAACCTCACACAGACCACAACCTCACACAGACCATACAGTAACCTCACACGGACCGTACAGCAACCTCACACAGACCACAACCTCACACGGACCATACAGTAACCTCACACGGACCATACAGCAACCTCACAAATACCATACAGTAACCTCATAAGGCCCATGTGATTAACTCTGGTCACAGGGGTCCATGTTGCATTCAGAATACCGTATTTGATGACATGATGGTAGAACACATAAGGTTGTGGTTTACATTACACACAGGGACCAACTGCCTTCCCTACTGGTTACAGAAACCCACAGCTATCAAATCAAATCAAATCAAATTTTGTTTGTCACATACACATGGTTAGCAGATGTTAATGCGAGTGTAGCGAAATGCTTGTGCTTCTAGTTCCGACAATGCAGTAATAACCAACAAGTAATCTAGCTAACAATTCCAAAACTACTACCTTATAGACACAAGTGTAAAGGGATAAAGAATATGTACATAAAGATATATGAATGAGTGATGGTACAGAGCGGCATAGGCAAGATGCAGTAGATGGTATTGAGTGCAGCATATCCATATGAGATGAGTATGTAAACAAAGTGGCATAGTTTAAAGTGGCTAGTGATACATGTATTACATAAAGATGCAGTAGATGATATAGAGTACAGTATATACGTATGAGATTAATAATGTAGGGTATGTAAACATATTAAGTAGCATTGTTTAAAGTGGCTAGTGATATATTTTACATCATTTCCCATCAATTCCCGTTATTAAAGTGGCTAGTGATATACAGTGCCTTGCGAAAGTATTCGGCCCCCTTGAACTTTGCGACCTTTTGCCTCATTTCAGGCTTCAAACATAAAGGTATAAAACTGTATTTTTTTGTGAAGAATCAACAACAAGTGGGACACAATCATGAAGTGGAACGACATTTATTGAATATTTCAAACTTTTTTAACAAATCAAAAACTGAAAAATTGGGCATGCAAAATTATTCAGCCCCTTTACTTTCAGTGCAGCAAACTCTCTCCAGAAGTTCAGTGAGGATCTCTGAATGATCCAATGTTGACCTAAATGACTAATGATGATAAATACAATCCACCTGTGTGTAATCAAGTCTCCGTATAAATGCACCTGCACTGTGATAGTCTCAGAGGTCCGTTAAAAGCGCAGAGAGCATCATGAAGAACAAGGAACACACCAGGCAGGTCCGAGATACTGTTGTGAAGAAGTTTAAAGCCGGATTTGGATACAAAAAGATTTCCCAAGCTTTAAACATCCCAAGGAGCACTGTGCAAGCGATAATATTGAAATGGAAGGAGTATCAGAACACTGCAAATCTACCAAGACCTGGCCGTCCCTCTAAACTTTCAGCTCATACAATGAGAAGACTGATCAGAGATGCAGCCAAGAGGCCCATGATCACTCTGGATGAACTGCAGAGATCTACAGCTGAGGTGGGAGACTCTGTCCATAGGACAACAATCAGTCGTATATTGCACAAATCTGGCCTTTATGGAAGAGTGGCAAGAAGAAAGCCATTTCTTAAAGATATCCATAAAAAGTGTTGTTTGCCACAAGCCACCTGGGAGACACACCAAACATGTGGAAGAAGGTGCTCTGGTCAGATAAAAACAAATTTGAACTTTTTGGCAACAATGCAAAATGTTATGTTTGGCGTAAAAGCAACACAGCTCATCACCCTGAACACCATCCCCACTGTCAAACATGGTGGTGGCAGCATCATGGTTTGGGCCTGCTTTTCTTCAGCAGGGACAGGGAAGATGGTTAAAATTGATGGGAAGATGGATGGAGCCAAATACAGGACCATTCTGGAAGAAAACCTGATGGAGTCTGCAAAAGACCTGAGACTGGGACGGAGATTTGTCTTCCAACAAGACAATGATCCAAAACATAAAGCAAAATCTACAATGGAATGGTTCAAAAATAAACATATCCAGGTGTTAGAATGGCCAAGTCAAAGTCCGAACCTGAATCCAATCGAGAATCTGTGGAAAGAACTGAAAACTGCTGTTCACAAATGCTCTCCATCCAACCTCACTGAGCTCAAGCTGTTTTGCAAGGAGGAATGGGAAAAAATTTCAGTCTCTCGATGTGCAAAACTGATAGAGACATACCCCAAGCGACTTACAGCTGTAATCGCAGCAAAAGGTGGCGCTACAAAGTATTAACTTAAGGGGGCTGAATAATTTTGCACGTCCAATTTTTCAGTTTTTGATTTGTTAAAAAAGTTTTAAATATCCAATAAATGTCGTTCCACTTCATGATTGTGTCCCACTTGTTGTTGATTCTTCACAAAAAAATACCGTTTTATATCTTTATGTTTGAAGCCTGAAATGTGGCAAAAGGTCGCAAAGTTCAATGGGGCCGAATACTTTCGCAAGGCACTGTATTTTACATCATTTCCCATCAATTCCCATTATTAAAGAAATTACAAGTGATCAACGCTCTTTTTACTCTCCTATACATACTTATTGTCCCATAGAACTGACACTTCTGCCATGTATTCACAGAAAGCTTCTTGTGGAGTGGATATGAAGTGGTTATCAGTAATATAATTTTATAAATCAAATCAAACTTTATTTGTCACACCCTTACGGAGAAATGCAGACTTACAAGCCCTTAACCAACAGTGCAGTTCAAGAAGAGTTAAGAAAATATTTACCAAATAAACTAAAGTAAAAAAAATAAAAAATATTGAGGCTATGACTGGGGTGTCTGGTGTGTTTTACTGCACATCTTTAAGGCAATGAACACCGGGTTAATAACATGTACAGTATTTTGTTATGATACAGTGCATCATTATTCAGTTCATAACTGCTCAGTTTCTCACACAAAATAGTCTATAGATTACCAAACGGACACATTTTGTTTTAGTTGCTGACTGTATTTTTCCGTTCTGTTGGTCTGTATTGTTCAATCTGTATTGTTCAATCTGTATTGTTCAACTTGAACCAACAGGGGGCTGTGTAACATAATACATTTGTATACTGCGCCTAAAGAACGTTTGACTACAATACAAAGTACTGAGATACAGTTTGTATTAAAACTCAGAGAAAAGTGTTGTCAGGAAAAAAAAGCTTTATTTTTCATAAATATACAGTACAACAGAGTCTTTCATGCACAACAGAGTATGTTATAGGAACAATATGTAACAACAGGAAAATGACAAAACAGAAATGAAGTTGAAAGTTCATTGCAGAAACAGACCGTTATAGCCACAAGTTAAAGACAGACATCCAAAACAAACAAAACGTTTGACTGATCCTTACACTTCTATCTACAATAAGGTTCAGACTGTGAAAGTGAACATGTACAGTACATTTGGTCAAGAATGGAAATGTAGTCGACCGAACATGTGAAATGTAAAACAACTGTTGATTGTAATTCTTTATATCAAAAGAGCGATACTGATATAGAGAAGGATAGCCTCTATGCCCCAGATTGATGACATCACTATCCAATCCTTCTTTATTTCATTCTGGAAGCAGGAAGCACAGAGCTAACCCCTAGACCATTTAACCCTCCATAAACTTCCTGAAAACAAAAACCGCCGTTCAAGAGGCGAGACAAAGGTTATACTCATGCACCTCTCCCATTGGAAATCAACCCCCTATCCCTAGGAACTTCTTAATTAATGCCTACAGATCCGAAACCAGGGGCTAAGTACAAGGAACATGGTGTACAGCCCATCTAGACTACCATGGGGCTAGGTAGAGCCATACCTTACTGCTTACACCTATCTGATTCATTGGAATCTACAAAGGGCCATCAAGAAGCATTCATGGGATAAACGCAAAAGAGATTGATTTGAGATTAAGTAACATACCCCTTAGTAACCATATCATTGCTTATAGACTATTGACACCCCCTTTAGTAACCGTATCCCTGGTGATAGCCGTCCTGGTAACCGTCGTAGCCGTGGTGATGGTACCCGTAGCCTCCGTACTCGTCTTCCGGGCAGCGCATGCCCAGTGACTGCTGGATGGCCATCTCCTGCCTGCGGAGCTGCATAGAGTCCACCAGGTCGTAGATAATGGCCATGGACCACATGGGGCTCGGGTACCACGACTTGACGTTGCCATCCTTTCCCACCAGCAGCATGGAGAAGTACTCTGGGCTGATCTGGAAGTAGTTGCGGATGTCTTTGACCAGGGTGGCCGAGAGGCCCTCACGATCCACCGTGGCACTGCCTGGAAGGAGGAGAGAGAGATGGATAAGAGTCAGTCAATATTCCTTGGTAGGATTGATGTCTTTGACTGAAGAGGCAGAGAGGCATATTTGCTCCACGGTCAAGCTGCCCGTCTCAAGAGAAAGAAGGAATTAGGCCAAGAGGCCCCAGCCCCACCTCTCTGCCCCACCTCTCTACCCCAGCCCCAACTCTCTGCCCCAGCCCCACCTCTCTGCCCCAGCCCCACCTCTCTGCCCCAGCCCCACCTCTCTGCCCCAGCTCTGCCCCAGCTCCACCTCTCTGCACCCAGCTCTCTGTCCCAGCTCTGCCCCAGCCCCACCTCTCTGCCCCAGCTCTGCCCCAGCTCTGCCCCAGCCCCACCTCTCTGCCCCAGCCCCACCTCTCTGCCACAACTCTGACCCAGCCCCACCTCTCTGCCCCAGCTCTCTGTCCCAGCTCTGCCCCAGCCCCACCTCTCTGCCCCACCTCTCTGCCACCAGCTCTCTGCCCCACCTCTCTGCCCCAGCCCTACCTCTCTGCCCCAGCTCTCTGCCCCAGCCCCACCTCTGCCCCACCTCTCTGTCCCAGCCCAAACCTCTCTGCCCCAGCCCCAGCTGTCTGCCCCAGCACCACCTCTCTGCCCCACCTCTCTGCCCCAGCCCCAGCTCTCTGCCCCAGCTCCAACTCTCTGTCCCACCTCTCTGCCCCAGCCCCAGCTCTCTGCCCCAGCCCCAGCTCTCTGCCCCAGCTCTCTGCCCCAGCTCTCTGCCCCAGCCCCAGCTCTCTGCCCCAGCTCAACCTCTCTGTCCCAACTCTCTGCCCCAGCCCCAGCTCTCTGCCCCAGCCCCACCTCTCTGCCACAGCCCCAGCCCCAGCTCTCTACCCTAGCCCCAGCTCTCTAACCAACCTCTCTGCCTAAGCCCCACCTCTCTGTCCCAGCTCTCTGCCACAGCTCTCTGCCCCAGCTTTCTGCCCCAGCTTTCTGCCCCAGTTCTCTACCCCACCTTTCTACACCATCTCTCTATCCCAGCTCTCTATCCCACCTCTCTGCCCCAGCTCTCTGCCCCACCTCTCTACCCCACCTCTCTGCCCCACCCCTCTGCCCCCCCTCTCTGTCCCAGCTCTCTACCCCAGCCCCACCTCTCTGCCCCAGCTATCTGTCCCACCTCTCTGCCCCAGCCCCAGCTCTCTGCCCCAGCCCCACCTCTCTGCCCCAGCTCTCTGCCCCAGCTCTCTGCCCCAGCACCAGCTCTCTGCCCCAGCTCAACCTCTCTGTCCCACCTCTCTGCCCCAGCCCCAGCCCCAGCTCTCTGCCCCAACCCCACCTCTCTGCCCCAGCTCTCTGCCCCAGCCCCAGCCCCAGCTCTCTAACCAACCTCTCTGCCTGAGCCCCACCTCTCTG
Source organism: Oncorhynchus mykiss (assembly GCF_057628025.1). Taxonomy (NCBI): domain Eukaryota; kingdom Metazoa; phylum Chordata; class Actinopteri; order Salmoniformes; family Salmonidae; genus Oncorhynchus; species Oncorhynchus mykiss. The sequence continues at coordinate 86,927,701 of NC_143024.1, read as the reverse complement.
TCCCAGCTCTCTGCCACAGCTCTCTGCCCCAGCTTTCTGCCCCAGCTTTCTGCCCCAGTTCTCTACCCCACCTTTCTACAACATCTCTCTATCCCAGCTCTCTATCCCACCTCTCTGCCCCAGCTCTCTGCCCCACCTCTCTACCCCACCTCTCTACCCCACCTCTCTGCCCCCCTCTCTGCCCCAGCTCTCTGGCTCAGCTCTCTACCCCAGCCCCACCTCTCTGCCCCAGCTATCTGTCCCACCTCTCTACCCCAGCTCTCTGCCCCACCTCTCTGCCCCACCTCTCTGCCCCAGCTCTCTTACCCCACCTCTCTGCCCCAACTCTCTGTCCCAGCCCCACCTCTCTGCCCCAGCCCCAGCTCTCTGCCCCAGCTCTCTGCTCCAGCTCCAGCTCTCTGTCCAACCTCTATGCCCCAGCCCCACCTCTCTGTCCCAGCTCTCTACCCCAGCTCTCTACCCCAGCCCCAGCTCTCTACCCCACCTCTCTGCCCCACCTCTCTGTCCCAGCCCCACCTCTCTGCCCCAGCCCCAGCTCTCTGTCCCAGCTCTCTGCCCCAGCCCCAGCTCTCTGTCCCAGCTCTCTACCCCAGCCCCAGCTCTCTTTCTCAGCTCTCTGTCCCAGCTCTCTGCCCCAGCCCCACCTCTCTGCCCCACCTCTCTGTCCAAGCCCCACCTCTCTGCCCCAGCCCCAGCTCTCTGTCCCAGCTCTCTGTCCCAGCCCCAGCTATCTGTCCCAGCTCTCTGCTCCAGCCCCACCTCTCTGTCCCAGCTCTCTGCCCCAGCACCAACTCTCTGTCCCAACTCTCTGCACAAGCCCCAGATCTCTGTCCCAGCTCTCTGCCCCAGCCCCAGCTCTCTGCCCCAGCTCTCTGCCCCAGCCCCACCTCTCTGCCCCAGCTCTCTTCCCCAGCCCCAGCTCTCTGCCCCAGCCCCAGCTCTCTGCCCCAGCCCCACCTCTCTGCCCCAGCCCCACCTCTCTGCCCCAGCTCTCTGCCCCAGCCCCAGCTCTCGGCCCCAGCCCCACCTCTCTGCCCCAGCTCTCTACCCCAGCCCCACCTCTCTGCCCCAGCTCTCTACCCCACCTCTCTGCCCCACCTCTCTGTCCCAGCCCCACCTATCTGCCCCACCTCTCTGCCCCAGCCCCAGCTCTCTGTCCCAGCTCTCTGTCCCCAGCTCTCTACCCCAGCCCCAGCTCTCTTTCTCAGCTCTCTGTCCCAGCTCTCTACCCCAGCCCCAGCTCTCTGCCCCAGCCCCACCTCTCTGCCCCAGCTCTCTGCCCCAGCCCCAGCTCTCTGCCTAAGCCCCACCTCTCTGTCCCAGCTCTCTGCCACAGCTCTCTGCCCCAGCTTTCTGCCCCAGCTTTCTGGCCCAGCTTTCTGCCCCAGTTCTCTACCCCACCTTTCTACACCATTCTCTATCCCATCTCCTTATCCCACCTCTCTGCCCCAGCTCTCTGCCCCACCTCTCTACCCCACCTCTCTGCCCCACCTCTCTGCCCCCCTCTCTGCCCCAGCTCTCTGCCTCAGCTCTCTGCCCCAGCCCCAGCTCTCTGCCCCAGCTCTCTACCCCAGCCCCAGCTCTATACCCCACCTCTCTGCCCCACCTCTCTGTCCCAGCCTCACCTCTCTGCCTCAGCCCCAGCTCTCTGTCCCAGCTCTCTGCCCCAGCCCCAGCTCTCTGTCCCAGCTCTCTACCCCAGCCCCAGCTCTCTTTCTCAGCTCTCTGTCCCAGCTCTCTGCCCCAGCCCCACCTCTCTGCCCCACCTCTCTGCCCCAGCCCCAGCTCTCTGTCCCAGCTCTCTGTCCCAGCCCCAGCTATATGTCCCAGCTCTCTGCCCCAGCCCCACCTCTCTGTCCCAACTCTCTGCCCCAGCCCCACCTCTCTGTCCCAGCTCTCTGCCACAGCTCTCTGCCCCAGCTTTCTGCCCCAGCTTTCTGGCCCAGCTTTCTGCCCCAGTTCTCTACCCCACCTTTCTACACCATTCTCTATCCCATCTCCTTATCCCACCTCTCTGCCCCAGCTCTCTGCCCCACCTCTCTACCCCACCTCTCTGCCCCACCTCTCTGCCCCCCTCTCTGCCCCAGCTCTCTGCCTCAGCTCTCTACCCCAGCCCCACCTCTCTGCCCCAGCTATCTGTCCCAACTCTCTGCCCCACCTCTCTGCCCCACCTCTCTGCCCCAGCTCTCTTACCCCACCTCTCTGCCCCAACTCTCTGTCCCAGCCCCACCTCTCTACCACAGCCCCAGCTCTCTGCCCCAGCTCTCTGCCCCAGCCCCAGCTCTCTGTCCAACCTCTATGCCCCAGCCCCACCTCTCTGTCCCAGCTCTCTGCCCCAGCTCTCTACCCCAGCTCTCTACCCCAGCCCCAGCTCTCTGCCCCAGCTCTCTACCCCAGCCCCAGCTCTATACCCCACCTCTCTGCCCCACCTCTCTGTCCCAGCCTCACCTCTCTGCCTCAGCCCCAGCTCTCTGTCCCAGCTCTCTGCCCCAGCCCCAGCTCTCTGTCCCAGCTCTCTACCCCAGCCCCAGCTCTCTTTCTCAGCTCTCTGTCCCAGCTCTCTGCCCCAGCCCCACCTCTCTGCCCCACCTCTCTGCCCCAGCCCCAGCTCTCTGTCCCAGCTCTCTGTCCCAGCCCCAGCTATATGTCCCAGCTCTCTGCCCCAGCCCCACCTCTCTGTCCCAACTCTCTGCCCCAGCACCAACTCTCTGTCCCAGCTCTCTGCCCCAGCCCCAGATCTCTGTCCCAGCTCTCTGCACCAGCCCCAGCTCTCTGCCCCAGCTCTCTGCCCCAGCCCCACCTCTCTGCCCCAGCTCTCTTCCCCAGCCCCAGCTCTCTGTCCCAGCTCTCTGTCCCAGCCCCAGCTATCTGTCCCAGCTCTCTGCCCCAGCCCCACCTCTCTGTCCCAACTCTCTGCCCCAGCCCCAGCTCTCTGCCCCTGCCCCACCTCTCTGCCCCAGCTCTCTGCCCCAGCCCCAGCTCTCTACCCCACCTCTCTGCCCCACCTCTCTGTCCCAGCACCACCTATCTGCCCCACCTCTCTGTCCCAGCCCCACCTCTCTGCCCCAGCCCCAGCTCTCTGTCCCAGCTATCTGCACCAGCCCCAGATCTCTGTCCCAGCTCTCTGCACCAGCCCCAGCTCTCTGCCCCAGCTCTCTGCCCCAGCCCCACCTCTCTGCCCCAGCTCTCTGCCCCACCTCTCTACCCCACCTCTCTGCCCCACCTCTCTGCCCCCCTCTCTGCCCCAGCTCTCTGCCTCAGCTCTCTACCCCAGCCCCACCTCTCTGCCCCAGCTATCTGTCCCAACTCTCTGCCCCACCTCTCTGCCCCACCTCTCTGCCCCAGCTCTCTTACCCCACCTCTCTGCCCCAACTCTCTGTCCCAGCCCCACCTCTCTACCACAGCCCCAGCTCTCTGCCCCAGCTCTCTGCCCCAGCCCCAGCTCTCTGTCCAACCTCTATGCCCCAGCCCCACCTCTCTGTCCCAGCTCTCTGCCCCAGCTCTCTACCCCAGCTCTCTACCCCAGCCCCAGCTCTCTGCCCCAGCTCTCTACCCCAGCCCCAGCTCTATACCCCACCTCTCTGCCCCACCTCTCTGTCCCAGCCTCACCTCTCTGCCTCAGCCCCAGCTCTCTGTCCCAGCTCTCTGCCCCAGCCCCAGCTCTCTGTCCCAGCTCTCTACCCCAGCCCCAGCTCTCTTTCTCAGCTCTCTGTCCCAGCTCTCTGCCCCAGCCCCACCTCTCTGCCCCACCTCTCTGCCCCAGCCCCAGCTCTCTGTCCCAGCTCTCTGTCCCAGCCCCAGCTATATGTCCCAGCTCTCTGCCCCAGCCCCACCTCTCTGTCCCAACTCTCTGCCCCAGCACCAACTCTCTGTCCCAGCTCTCTGCCCCAGCCCCAGATCTCTGTCCCAGCTCTCTGCACCAGCCCCAGCTCTCTGCCCCAGCTCTCTGCCCCAGCCCCACCTCTCTGCCCCAGCTCTCTTCCCCAGCCCCAGCTCTCTGTCCCAGCTCTCTGTCCCAGCCCCAGCTATCTGTCCCAGCTCTCTGCCCCAGCCCCACCTCTCTGTCCCAACTCTCTGCCCCAGCCCCAGCTCTCTGCCCCTGCCCCACCTCTCTGCCCCAGCTCTCTGCCCCAGCCCCAGCTCTCTACCCCACCTCTCTGCCCCACCTCTCTGTCCCAGCACCACCTATCTGCCCCACCTCTCTGTCCCAGCCCCACCTCTCTGCCCCAGCCCCAGCTCTCTGTCCCAGCTATCTGCACCAGCCCCAGCTCTCTGTCCCAGCTCTCTACCCCAGCCCCAGCTCTCTTTCTCAGCTCTCTGTCCCAGCTCTCTGCCCCAGCCCCACCTCTCTGCCCCACCTCTCTGTCCCAGCCCCACCTCTCTGCCCCAGCCCCAGCTCTCTGTCCCAGCTCTCTGTCCCAGCCCCAGCTATCTGTCCCAGCTCTCTGCTCCAGCCCCACCTCTCTGTCCCAGCTCTCTGCCCCAGCACCAACTCTCTGTCTCAGCTCTCTGCCCCAGCCCCAGATCTCTGTCCCAGCTCTCTGCACCAGCCCCAGCTCTCTGCCCCAGCTCTCTGCCCCAGCCCCACCTCTCTGCCCCAGCTCTCTTCCCCAGCCCCAGCTCTCTGCCCCAGCCCCAGCTCTCTGCCCCAGCCCCACCTCTCTGCCACAGCTCTCTGCCCCAGCCCCACCTCTCTGCCCCAGCTCTCTACCCCAGACCCACCTCTCTGCCCCACCTCTCTGTCCCAGCCCCACCTCTCTGCCCCACCTCTCTGCCCCAGCCCCAGCTCTCTGTCCCACCTCTCTGTCCCAGCCCCACCTCTCTGCCCCACCTCTCTGCGCCAGCCCCAGCTCTCTACCCCACCTCTCTGCCCCACCTCTCTGTCCCAGCCCCACCTATCTGCCCCACCTCTCTGCCCCAGCCCCAGCTCTCTGTCCCAGCTCTCTGCCCCAGCTCTCTGTCCCAGCTCTCTGTCCCAGCTCTCTACCCCAGCCCCAGCCCTCTTTCTCAGCTCTCTGTCCCAGCTCTCTTACCCCACCTCTCTGCCCCAACTTTCTGTCCCAGCCCCACCTCTCTTCCCCAGCCCCAGCTCTCTGCCCCAGCTCTCTGCCCCAGCCCCAGCTCTCTGCCCCAGCTCTCTGTCCCAGCTCTCTGTCCCAGCTCTCTGCCCCAGCCCCACCTCTCTGCCCCACCTCTCTGCCACCAGCTCTCTGCCCCACCTCTCTGCCCCAGCCCTACCTCTCTGCCCCAGCTCTCTGCCCCAGCCCCACCTCTGCCCCAGCCCCAGCTCTCTGTCCCAGCTCTCTGTCCCCAGCTCTCTACCCCAGCCCCAGCTCTCTTTCTCAGCTCTCTGTCCCAGCTCTCTACCCCAGCCCCAGCTCTCTGCCCCAGCCCCACCTCTCTGCCCCAGCTCTCTGCCCCAGCCCCAGCTCTCTGCCTAAGCCCCACCTCTCTGTCCCAGCTCTCTGCCACAGCTCTCTGCCCCAGCTTTCTGCCCCAGCTTTCTGGCCCAGCTTTCTGCCCCAGTTCTCTACCCCACCTTTCTACACCATTCTCTATCCCATCTCCTTATCCCACCTCTCTGCCCCAGCTCTCTGCCCCACCTCTCTACCCCACCTCTCTGCCCCACCTCTCTGCCCCCCTCTCTGCCCCAGCTCTCTGCCTCAGCTCTCTACCCCAGCCCCACCTCTCTGCCCCAGCTATCTGTCCCAACTCTCTGCCCCACCTCTCTGCCCCACCTCTCTGCCCCAGCTCTCTTACCCCACCTCTCTGCCCCAACTCTCTGTCCCAGCCCCACCTCTCTACCACAGCCCCAGCTCTCTGCCCCAGCTCTCTGCCCCAGCCCCAGCTCTCTGTCCAACCTCTATACCCCAGCCCCACCTCTCTGTCCCAGCTCTCTGCCCCAGCTCTCTACCCCAGCTCTCTACCCCAGCCCCAGCTCTCTGCCCCAGCTCTCTACCCCAGCCCCAGCTCTATACCCCACCTCTCTGCCCCACCTCTCTGTCCCAGCCTCACCTCTCTGCCTCAGCCCCAGCTCTCTGTCCCAGCTCTCTGCCCCAGCCCCAGCTCTCTGTCCCAGCTCTCTACCCCAGCCCCAGCTCTCTTTCTCAGCTCTCTGTCCCAGCTCTCTGCCCCAGCCCCACCTCTCTGCCCCACCTCTCTGCCCCAGCCCCAGCTCTCTGTCCCAGCTCTCTGTCCCAGCCCCAGCTATATGTCCCAGCTCTCTGCCCCAGCCCCACCTCTCTGTCCCAACTCTCTGCCCCAGCACCAACTCTCTGTCCCAGCTCTCTGCCCCAGCCCCAGATCTCTGTCCCAGCTCTCTGCACCAGCCCCAGCTCTCTGCCCCAGCTCTCTGCCCCAGCCCCACCTCTCTGCCCCAGCTCTCTTCCCCAGCCCCAGCTCTCTGTCCCAGCTCTCTGTCCCAGCCCCAGCTATCTGTCCCAGCTCTCTGCCCCAGCCCCACCTCTCTGTCCCAACTCTCTGCCCCAGCCCCAGCTCTCTGCCCCTGCCCCACCTCTCTGCCCCAGCTCTCTGCCCCAGCCCCAGCTCTCTACCCCACCTCTCTGCCCCACCTCTCTGTCCCAGCCCCACCTATCTGCCCCACCTCTCTGCCCCAGCCCCAGCTCTCTGTCCCAGCTCTCTGCCCCAGCTCTCTGTCCCAGCTCTCTGTCCCAGCTCTCTACCCCAGCCCCAGCCCTCTTTCTCAGCTCTCTGTCCCAGCTCTCTTACCCCACCTCTCTGCCCCAACTCTCTGTCCCAGCCCCACCTCTCTTCCCCAGCCCCAGCTCTCTGCCCCAGCTCTCTGCCCCAGCCCCAGCTCTCTGTCCCAGCTCTCTGTCCCAGCTCTCTGTCCCAGCTCTCTGTCCCAGCTCTCTACCCCAGCCCCAGCTCTCTTTCTCAGCTCTCTGTCCCAGCTCTCTACCCCAGCCCCAGCTCTCTGCCCCAGCCCCACCTCTCTGCCCCAGCTCTCTGCCCCAGCCCCAGCTCTCTGCCCCAGCCCCACCTCTCTGCCCCAGCTCTCTACCCCAGCCCCACCTCTCTGCCCCAGCTCTCTACCCCACCTCTCTGCCCCACCTCTCTGTCCCAGCCCCAAATATGTGCCCCACCTCTCTGCCCCAGCCCCAGCTCTCTGTCCAACCTCTCTGCCCCAGCCCCAGCTCTCTGTCCCAGCTCTCTACCCCAGCCCCAGCTCTCTTTCTCAGCTCTCTGTCCCAGCTCTCTGCCCCAGCCCCACCTCTCTGCCCCACCTCTCTGTCCCAGCCCCACCTCTCTGCCCCACCCCCGGCTCTCTGTCCCAGCTCTCTGTCCCAGCCCCAGCTATCTGTCCCAGCTCTCTGCCCCAGCCCCACCTCTCTGTCCCAGCTCTCTGCCCCAGCACCAACTCTCTGTCTCAGCTCTCTGCCCCAGCCCCAGATCTCTGTCCCAGCTCTCTGCACCAGCCCCAGCTCTCTGCCCCAGCTCTCTGCCCCAGCCCCACCTCTCTGCCCCAGCTCTCTTCCCCAGCCCCAGCTCTCTGCCCCAGCCCCAGCTCTCTGCCCCAGCCCCACCTCTCTGCCACAGCTCTCTGCCCCAGCCCCACCTCTCTGCCCCAGCTCTCTACCCCAGACCCACCTCTCTGCCCCACCTCTCTGTCCCAGCCCCACCTCTCTGCCCCACCTCTCTGCCCCAGCCCCAGCTCTCTGTCCCACCTCTCTGTCCCAGCCCCACCTCTCTGCCCCACCTCTCTGCGCCAGCCCCAGCTCTCTACCCCACCTCTCTGCCCCACCTCTCTGTCCCAGCCCCACCTATCTGCCCCACCTCTCTGCCCCAGCCCCAGCTCTCTGTCCCAGCTCTCTGCCCCAGCTCTCTGTCCCAGCTCTCTGTCCCAGCTCTCTACCCCAGCCCCAGCCCTCTTTCTCAGCTCTCTGCCCCAGCTCTCTGCCCCAGCCCCAGCTCTCTGCCCCAGCTCTCTGTCCCAGCTCTCTGTCCCAGCTCTCTACCCCAGCCCCAGCTCTCTTTCTCAGCTCTCTGTCCCAGCTCTCTACCCCAGCCCCAGCTCTCTGCCCCAGCCCCACCTCTCTGCCCCAGCTCTCTGCCCCAGCCCCAGCTCTCTGCCCCAGCCCCAACTCTCTGCCCCAGCTCTCTACCCCAGCCCCACCTCTCTGCCCCAACTCTCTACCCCACCTCTCTGCCCCACCTCTCTGTCCCAGCCCCACCTATGTGCCCCACCTCTCTGCCCCAGCCCCAGCTCTCTGTCCCACCTCTCTGCCCCAGCCCCAGCTCTCTGTCCCAGCTCTCTACCCCAGCCCCAGCTCTCTTTCTCAGCTCTCTGTCCCAGCTCTCTGCCCCAGCCCCACCTCTCTGCCCCACCTCTCTGTCCCAGCCCCACCTCTCTGCCCCAGCCCCAGCTCTCTGTCCCAGCTCTCTGTCCCAGCCCCAGCTATCTGTCCCAGCTCTCTGCCCCAGCCCCACCTCTCTGTCCCAGCTCTCTGCCCCAGCACCAACTCTCTGTCTCAGCTCTCTGCCCCAGCCCCAGATCTCTGTCCCAGCTCTCTGCACCAGCCCCAGCTCTCTGCCCCAGCTCTCTGCCCCAGCCCCACCTCTCTGCCCCAGCTCTCTTCCCCAGCCCCAGCTCTCTGCCCCAGCCCCAGCTCTCTGCCCCAGCCCCACCTCTCTGCCCCAGCTCTCTGCCCCAGCCCCACCTCTCTGCCCCAGCCCCAGCTCTCTACCCCAGCCCCAGCTCTCTTTCTCAGCTCTCTGTCCCAGCTCTCTGCCCCAGCCCCACCTCTCTACCCCACCTCTCTGCCCCACCTCTCTGCCCCCCTCTCTGCCCCAGCTCTCTGCCCCAGCCCCACCTCTCTGTCCCAGCTCTCTGCCCCAGCACCAACTCTCTGTCTCAGCTCTCTGCCCCAGCCCCAGATCTCTGTCCCAGCTCTCTGCACCAGCCCCAGCTCTCTGCCCCAGCTCTCTGCCCCAGCCCCACCTCTCTGCCCCAGCTCTCTTCCCCAGCCCCAGCTCTCTGCCCCAGCCCCAGCTCTCTGCCCCAGCCCCACCTCTCTGCCCCAGCTCTCTGCCCCAGCCCCACCTCTCTGCCCCAGCCCCAGCTCTCTACCCCAGCCCCAGCTCTCTTTCTCAGCTCTCTGTCCCAGCTCTCTGCCCCAGCCCCACCTCTCTACCCCACCTCTCTGCCCCACCTCTCTGCCCCCCTCTCTGCCCCAGCTCTCTGCCTCAGCTCTCTACCCCAGCCCCACCTCTCTGCCCCAGCTATCTGTCCCAACTCTCTGCCCCACCTCTCTGCCCCACCTCTCTGCCCCAGCTCTCTTACCCCACCTCTCTGCCCCAACTCTCTGTCCCAGCCCCACCTCTCTACCACAGCCCCAGCTCTCTGCCCCAGCTCTCTGCCCCAGCCCCAGCTCTCTGTCCAACCTCTATGCCCCAGCCCCACCTCTCTGTCCCAGCTCTCTGCCCCAGCTCTCTACCCCAGCTCTCTACCCCAGCCCCAGCTCTCTGCCCCAGCTCTCTACCCCAGCCCCAGCTCTATACCCCACCTCTCTGCCCCACCTCTCTGTCCCAGCCTCACCTCTCTGCCTCAGCCCCAGCTCTCTGTCCCAGCTCTCTGCCCCAGCCCCAGCTCTCTGTCCCAGCTCTCTACCCCAGCCCCAGCTCTCTTTCTCAGCTCTCTGTCCCAGCTCTCTGCCCCAGCCCCACCTCTCTGCCCCACCTCTCTGCCCCAGCCCCAGCTCTCTGTCCCAGCTCTCTGTCCCAGCCCCAGCTATATGTCCCAGCTCTCTGCCCCAGCCCCACCTCTCTGTCCCAACTCTCTGCCCCAGCACCAACTCTCTGTCCCAGCTCTCTGCCCCAGCCCCAGATCTCTGTCCCAGCTCTCTGCACCAGCCCCAGCTCTCTGCCCCAGCTCTCTGCCCCAGCCCCACCTCTCTGCCCCAGCTCTCTTCCCCAGCCCCAGCTCTCTGTCCCAGCTCTCTGTCCCAGCCCCAGCTATCTGTCCCAGCTCTCTGCCCCAGCCCCACATCTCTGTCCCAACTCTCTGCCCCAGCCCCAGCTCTCTGCCCCTGCCCCACCTCTCTGCCCCAGCTCTCTGCCCCAGCCCCAGCTCTCTACCCCACCTCTCTGCCCCACCTCTCTGTCCCAGCCCCACCTATCTGCCCCACCTCTCTGCCCCAGCCCCAGCTCTCTGTCCCAGCTCTCTGCCCCAGCTCTCTGTCCCAGCTCTCTGTCCCAGCTCTCTACCCCAGCCCCAGCCCTCTTTCTCAGCTCTCTGTCCCAGCTCTCTTACCCCACCTCTCTGCCCCAACTCTCTGTCCCAGCCCCACCTCTCTTCCCCAGCCCCACCTCTCTGCCCCAGCTCTCTGCCCCAGCCCCAGCTCTCTGCCCCAGCTCTCTGTCCCAGCTCTCTGTCCCAGCTCTCTGTCCCAGCTCTCTACCCCAGCCCCAGCTCTCTTTCTCAGCTCTCTGTCCCAGCTCTCTACCCCAGCCCCAGCTCTCTGCCCCAGCCCCACCTCTCTGCCCCAGCTCTCTGCCCCAGCCCCAGCTCTCTGCCCCAGCCCCACCTCTCTGCCCCAGCTCTCTACCCCAGCCCCACCTCTCTGCCCCAGCTCTCTACCCCACCTCTCTGCCCCACCTCTCTGTCCCAGCCCCAAATATGTGCCCCACCTCTCTGCCCCAGCCCCAGCTCTCTGTCCAACCTCTCTGCCCCAGCCCCAGCTCTCTGTCCCAGCTCTCTACCCCAGCCCCAGCTCTCTTTCTCAGCTCTCTGTCCCAGCTCTCTGCCCCAGCCCCACCTCTCTGCCCCACCTCTCTGTCCCAGCCCCACCTCTCTGCCCCACCCCCGGCTCTCTGTCCCAGCTCTCTGTCCCAGCCCCAGCTATCTGTCCCAGCTCTCTGCCCCAGCCCCACCTCTCTGTCCCAGCTCTCTGCCCCAGCACCAACTCTCTGTCTCAGCTCTCTGCCCCAGCCCCAGATCTCTGTCCCAGCTCTCTGCACCAGCCCCAGCTCTCTGCCCCAGCTCTCTGCCCCAGCCCCACCTCTCTGCCCCAGCTCTCTTCCCCAGCCCCAGCTCTCTGCCCCAGCCCCAGCTCTCTGCCCCAGCCCCACCTCTCTGCCACAGCTCTCTGCCCCAGCCCCACCTCTCTGCCCCAGCTCTCTACCCCAGACCCACCTCTCTGCCCCACCTCTCTGTCCCAGCCCCACCTCTCTGCCCCACCTCTCTGCCCCAGCCCCAGCTCTCTGTCCCACCTCTCTGTCCCAGCCCCACCTCTCTGCCCCACCTCTCTGCGCCAGCCCCAGCTCTCTACCCCACCTCTCTGCCCCACCTCTCTGTCCCAGCCCCACCTATCTGCCCCACCTCTCTGCCCCAGCCCCAGCTCCCTGTCCCAGCTCTCTGCCCCAGCTCTCTGTCCCAGCTCTCTGTCCCAGCTCTCTACCCCAGCCCCAGCCCTCTTTCTCAGCTCTCTGTCCCAGCTCTCTTACCCCACCTCTCTGCCCCAACTTTCTGTCCCAGCCCCACCTCTCTTCCCCAGCCCCAGCTCTCTGCCCCAGCTCTCTGCCCCAGCCCCAGCTCTCTGCCCCAGCTCTCTGTCCCAGCTCTCTGTCCCAGCTCTCTACCCCAGCCCCAGCTCTCTTTCTCAGCTCTCTGTCCCAGCTCTCTACCCCAGCCCCAGCTCTCTGCCCCAGCCCCACCTCTCTGCCCCAGCTCTCTGCCCCAGCCCCAGCTCTCTGCCCCAGCCCCAACTCTCTGCCCCAGCTCTCTACCCCAGCCCCACCTCTCTGCCCCAGCTCTCTACCCCACCTCTCTGCCCCACCTCTCTGTCCCAGCCCCACCTATGTGCCCCACCTCTCTGCCCCAGCCCCAGCTCTCTGTCCCACCTCTCTGCCCCAGCCCCAGCTCTCTGTCCCAGCTCTCTACCCCAGCCCCAGCTCTCTTTCTCAGCTCTCTGTCCCAGCTCTCTGCCCCAGCCCCACCTCTCTGCCCCACCTCTCTGTCCCAGCCCCACCTCTCTGCCCCAGCCCCAGCTCTCTGTCCCAGCTCTCTGTCCCAGCCCCAGCTATCTGTCCCAGCTCTCTGCCCCAGCCCCACCTCTCTGTCCCAGCTCTCTGCCCCAGCACCAACTCTCTGTCTCAGCTCTCTGCCCCAGCCCCAGATCTCTGTCCCAGCTCTCTGCACCAGCCCCAGCTCTCTGCCCCAGCTCTCTGCCCCAGCCCCACCTCTCTGCCCCAGCTCTCTTCCCCAGCCCCAGCTCTCTGCCCCAGCCCCAGCTCTCTGCCCCAGCCCCACCTCTCTGCCCCAGCTCTCTGCCCCAGCCCCACCTCTCTGCCCCAGCCCCAGCTCTCTACCCCAGCCCCAGCTCTCTTTCTCAGCTCTCTGTCCCAGCTCTCTGCCCCAGCCCCAGCTCTCTGTCCCAGCTCTCTGTCCCAGCCCCAGCTCTCTGTCCCAGCTCTCTGCCCCAGCCCCACCTCTCTGTCCCAGCTCTCTGCCCCAGCCCCACCTCTCTCTCCCAGCTCTCTGCCCCAGCCCCAGATCTCTGCCCCAGCCCCAGCTCTCTGCCCCAGCCCCACCTCTCTGCCCCAGCTCTCTGCCCCAGCCCCAGCTCTCTGCCCCAGCCCCAGCTCTCTTCCCCAGCTCTCTGCCCCAGACCCAGCTCTCTGCCCCAGCCCCACCTCTCTGTCCCACATCTCTGCCCCAGATCTCTTCCCCTGCAAAGCTACCACTTCATTCAAGGAAAGCTCCCCAAAGAGCTCATATGAATGCTATTTGGATGGCCAGAGAAATTAAAGGGAGGGTTTACATATTTCCTCCCTAACACCCCTACCACAGCAAATGTCTGTGTGCTTATGCAGCTGTGAGGGGTGTATGGATGGAGGGCTGTATGTGTTTGTGTTGATGGTGTGGTGTAGGCAGCAGCACCAACATGTTTTTGAGGTTGAGCCCCATACCACAGAGGAAAGATCAAAAAAGTGTATCTGGTAGCATGGAGAGAATAAATAAACAAGGCTGGGCAATAGGGACGTGGACCGGGGGAGACAGCAGGAGTTAGGGCTGAGGCTGGGCTATAGGGACGTGGACCAGGGGAGACAGCAGGAGTTAGGGCTGAGGCTGGGCTATAGGGACACGGACTGGGGGAGACAGCAGGAGCTAGGGCTGAGGCTAGGCTATAGGGACGTGGACCGTGGGAGACAGCAGGAGCTAGGGCTGAGGCTGGGCTATAGGGTCGTGGACCGGGGGAGACAGCAGGAGTTAGGGCTGAGGCTGGGCTATAGGGACACGGACTGGGGGAGACAGCAGGAGCTAGGGCTGAGGCTGGGCTATAGGGACGTGGACCGGGGGAGACAGCAGGAGTTAGGGCTGAGGCTGGGCTATAGGGACACGGACTGGGGGAGACAGCAGGAGCTAGGGCTGAGGCTGGGCTATAGGGACAAGGACTTAGGGAGACAGCAGGAGCTAGGGCTGAGGCTGGGCTATAGGGACGTGGACTGGGGGAGACAGCAGGAGTTAGGGCTGAGGCTGGGCTATAGGGACTTGGACCGGGGGAGACAGGAGGAGTTAAGGCTGAGGCTGGGCTATAGGGACGTGGACCGGGGGAGACAGCAGGAGTTAGGGCTGAGGCTGGGCTATAGGGACTTGGACCGGGGGAGACAGCAGGAGTTAGGGCTGAGGCTGGGCTATAGGGACGTGGACCGGGGGAGACAGCAGGAGTTAGGGCTGAGGCTGGGCTATATGAACGTGGACCGGGGGAGACAGCAGGAGTTAAGGCTGGGCTATAGGGACAAGGACTTAGGGAGACAGCAGGAGTTAGGGCTGAGGCTGGGCTATAGGGACGTGGACTGGGGGAGACAGCAGGAGTTAAGGCTGGGCTATAGGGACGTGGACCGGGGGAGACAGCAGGCGTTAGGGCTGAGGCTGGGCTATAGGGACGTGGACCGGGGGAGACAGCAGGAGTTAGGGCTGAGGCTGGGCTATATGGACGTGGACCGGGGGAGACAGCAGGAGTTAAGCATGAGGCTGGGCTATAGGGACTTGGACCGGGGGAGACAGCAGGAGTTAGGGCTGAGGCTGGGCTATAGGGACGTGGACTGGGGGAGACAGCAGGAGTTAGGGCTGAGGCTGGGCTATAGGGACTTGGACCGGGGGAGACAGCAGGAGTTAGGGCTGAGGCTGGGCTATAGGGACGTGGACCGGGGGAGACAGCAGGAGTTAGGGCTGAGGCTGGGCTATAGGGACATGGACTGGGGGAGACAGCAGGAGTTAGGGCTGAGGCTGGGCTATTGGGACTTGGACCGGGGGAGACAGCAGGAGTTATGGCTGAGGCTGGGCTATATGAACGTGGACCGGGGGAGACAGCAGGAGTTAAGGCTGGGCTATAGGGACTTGGACCGGGGGAGACAGCAGGAGTTAGGGCTGAGGCTGGGCTATATGAACGTGGACCGGGGGAGACAGCAGGAGTTAAGGCTGGGCTATAGGGACTTGGACCGGGGGAGACAGCAGGAGTTAGGGCTGAGGCTGGGCTATATGAACGTGGACCGGGGGAGACAGCAGGAGTTAAGGCTGGGCTATAGGGACTTGGACCGGGGGAAACAGCAGGAGTTAGGGCTGAGGCTGGGCTATAGGGACGTGGACCGGGGGAGACAGCAGGAGTTAGGGCTGAGCTACTGCGACAAGGACTGGGGGAGACAACAGGAGTTAGGGCTGAGGCTGGGCTATAGGAACAAGGACTGGGGGAGACAGCAGGAGTTAAGGCTGGGCTATAGGGACTTGGACTAGGGGAGACAGCAGGAGTTAGGGCTGAGGCTGGGCTATAGGGACTTGGACTCGGGGGAGACAGCAGGAGTTAGGGCTGAGGCTGTGCTATAGGGACTTGGACTCGGGGGAGACAGCAGGAGTTATGGCTGAGGCTGGGCTATAGGGTCGTGGACCGGGGGAGACAGCTGGGAGCTGGGCTATAGTCTTGGACTGGGGGAGACAGCAGGAATTTGGGCTAAAGTTGAGCTACCTGCGTGCTGTGACAATTAAACAACATCAGACATTCAACAGCATGGGTGTATTAACTGAAGAACAAAACATAACACAGCCCATTTACCCTCCATGTGTTTCCTGTTTTGTTTCATCTTCACAGCCATTTCCTGTATGAAGTATGATACACATAGGCGCTGTGGAGACAACAGGGTTCTCACCGTTGATTGGATAGAGCTCTAGTACTCCTCCCTGATCCACTGCCTCCATGCCGACCAGCTTCAGGATGGAGATGTGTCTCAGGCCTGGGTCACCATGGAAACCACCACCATACAGACAAACCCACAATAGAGAGGCCGTAGAAGCACATTAGAACAACAAAAACACCCAACAATAACAACATACAACGTAAAGTCAAACGCCTCCTACTGAGCATCTAAGTCAGGGTTCTTCAACCTGTAAACAATAAGGAAGGGAGGCGTTGATTGGTTAGATTGTAGATTGAAGGTGTTCCTTAGCAAGAGAAAAACCTGTAGCGCCACTGAGTGTGCAGGGTTTTGATCCAACCCCCTGCAATAACACACACCTGATTCAGCTAAGTAACGGCCCAGAGAGAAGACCTTGATCTCCAGGATCAGAGTCGGAGCCTCCCCCCAAAACGGATATAATTCAACCACTTGTTTCATATTCATCTCTAAACGTATTTATTCAATAAGTGGATGCGGCTGTTCCTGATTAGAACCATCTGTGAGTTAGTCGTGATAATAGCGAGGGAATGTGAAGGACTTGTGTCCTGCTGAGCCAGACAGATGGTTGTTCTGAAGACAGAAAAACCACAGTAACCACATGAAAACACTGCTCTCTAAGGTGAGAGCCAAGAGCTGAATACCGCGGTACGAACCCAAAGCAGAGTCAGCAGCTAGGAGAAGCCTTGTTTATCAGAGAAGCCAGGTTTGAACACACACACACCTAGCCAAGAGAAACAGAGGAGGGGATCACAGTCTTTGATCTGAGACTACAGAACTGGTAGATGAGTAGGGAGTTACACGTCCATGAACCTTTTCTGAGGAGTATATGTTGTGTGTGTGTGTGTGTGTGTGTGGTTGTGTGTGTGTGTGTGTGTGTGTGTGGTTGTGTGTGTGTGTGTGTGTGTGTGTGTGTGTGTGTGTGTGTGTGTGTGTGTGTGTGTGTGTGTGTGTGTGTGTGTGTGTGTGTGTGTGTGTGTGTGTGTGTGTGTGTGTGTGCGTGAGTGAGTGAGAAGCAGTTATCATGGTCCTCCTCAGTTTCAGCGGCAGCAACACATGTATCATGACTACCTCAGCGTGTTTACCTATCAAGCTAAAATCTAACAGATGAATTGAGAGCCTGAGTGTTGTTGACCGTGTTCCTCCAGATGAGGTCTTTTCTGAATGGAGGCTGTTGTAAATCTAATATGATTTACACCTGCTGGGAACCACAGGGTGCTGTGTGTGTGTGTGTGTGTGTGTGTGTGTGTGTGTGTGTGTGTGTGTGTGTGTGTGTGTGTGTGTGTGTGTGTGTGTGTGCTGATTTACATTTGTTGTGTGTGTACCAGAGGTTGGCACAAAAAGTCCCAGACTGGTAAAACTCCTGACCCTATACGGACATGATTCATTTGTTGTTAAAAGGTTTAATATTGGTAATGGTGGAACCAGAGCAGGTCACATGGTTTAAAAAATCAAACTCCTGGAAAAACTCCTGACCCTGGGAAGGATGAAAATCCTGTTACAGCTACAGCCACCTTGTTCTTGTTCACATAAATTATATTTTAAGGAAGGACTAGGGGGTTTCCTATACACAAACACAGAGAAAGCAAAATGATTGCACAGTAAAATGGCTGAGCTTGCTTTATTCAGGTTTGCATCGTGTAGTCCCGCCCTATGCAACCGTAGGCCTTAATTAAAAATGAACTCAGTCTATGTCAGCTATTGTGTTTATTGATCAATTCCAGTGTCAATATATTTCAGTAAATATATATATTTTTTTTAAATCAAGAGTGGTTTGAAAAGCGTGTCCTCGCTACAAGTTTTCCAGAGGCCATGGTGAGACCACTGGATGATCTACACAGAGCCCAGATGATACTGCTGGCAGCACGCTGCTAGTGGATAGCTCTGATTTGACAACTGCCCAGTTTGTGTGTGTGCCTGTGTGCGTGTGAGCAGTTTATGGCCTGCTTCAGAAACAACGTGTCTTCCTGTTGATCTGAAAGTATAAGATAAATATGGTAAATATGGTAATAACTCAATGATTCCTTCTCATCCTCACCCAGGTTGCAGGCTTGGCTGGTCAGGGCGTGAAGCTGCTGCTGATAGGCCCATTCCTCATCGTTGGGGGCGGAGATTACAAACAGGCGACGCCTCCAACGGAACCTGAGAACTCAAAGACGGAACGAGGATGAGATGCAGTAGGATTAAACTATACGGTGATGTCATCAATCTCACGTATTTAAAGATCCTACAAGGCTCTTCCTCAAGACTTGAACAAGTCACTTCCTGTATAAACACTGTGAGTCAATGTCATTAGAACCAACAACCAACCCACTGGGTACTGACATCGTTTCAACGTCTAGTTTAGATTTACATCTGGTTGAGTTGTCAACTAACGTGAATTCAACAAAACATGTCACCATGTCATTGAATTTCGGTAACAAGTTATGTGAGAAAAAAGACATTTCTTTACGTTGATGACTCTACAATCAGTTTTCCACGTTGATTCATCGTCATCACATATAACTTTTTTTTTATTTTGAAATGATGTGGAACACAGTTGACTCAACCAGTTTTTGCCCAGTGGGAAGTCATTTCCTGTCTGAACACTGTGGGTCACGGTCATTAGACTGGAATTTAGTCTCCATGGCAACAAACCACAGTCAATCTGGTTAAAACATTTCAGTTAAATACAATATGCAGCACCAGTCAAAAGTTTGGACACACCTACTCATTCAAGGGATTTTCTTCATTTTTACTATTTTCTACATTGTAGAATAATAGTGATGACATCAAAACTATGAAATAACACATATGGAATCAAATAGTAATCAAAAAAGTGTTAATTAAACAAATCAAAATATATATGAGATTTGAAATTCTTCAAAGTAGCCACCCTTTTGTCTTGATAACAGCTTTGCATACCCTTGGCATTCTCTCAACCAGCTTCATGAGGTAGCCACCTGGAAGACATTTCAATGAACAGGTGTGCCTTGTTAAAGTTAATTTGTGGAATTTCTTTCCTTCTTAACAGTGTGTGAGCCAATCAGTTGTGTTGTGACAATGTAGGGTGTTATAGGTGTGTCCAAACATTTGACTGGTACTGTACATATTTAAAAGTGTGTGGACCCCTTTCAAATTAGTGGATTCGGCTACTCCAGCCACACCTGTTTGTGACAGGTGTATAAAATCGATCACACATCTATGCAATCTCCATAGACAAACATTGGCAGTAGAATTACCTTACTAAAGAGCTCAGTGACTTTCAACCTGGCACGGTCATAGGGTGCCAAATTTACAACAAATCAGTTTGTCAAATTCCTGCCCTGCTAGGGCTGCCCCGGTCAACTGTATGTTCCGTTATTTTAAAGTGGAAATGTCTAGGAGCTACAAAGAGTCAGCCGTAAAGTGGTAGGCCACACAAGTTGACAGAACCGGACCAACGAATGCTGAAGTCCGTAGCGCTGTCCTAAGGTTAAAACACTGAATACCGAGATCCAAACTGCCTCTGGAAGCAACGTCAGCATAAGAACTGTTTGTTGGGAGCTTAATGAAAAAAGGTTTCCATGGCCGAGCAGCCCACAAGCCTTAGATCACCATGCGCAATGCCAAGTGTCGGCTGGAGTTGTGTAAAGCTCGCCGCCACTGGCCTCTGCAATGGAAACACCTTATCCAGAGTGATGAATCACGCCTCACCATCTGGCAGTCTGATAGACCAATCTGGGTTTAGCAGACGCCAGGAGAATGCTACCTGCCTGAAAGTGCTAACTGTAAAGTTTGGTTTATGAGGAATAATGGCATGGGGCTGTTTTTCATAGTTTGGGCTAGGCTTCTTAGTTCCAGTGAAGGGAAATCTTAACGCTACAGCATACAAGAACATTCTAGACGATTCTGTGCTTCCAACTTTGTGGCAACAGTTTGGGGAAGGCCCTTTTCGGTTTCAGCATTACAATGCCCCCGTGCAATAATTGAGAACCATACAGAAATGTTATTTTTTCGAGATCGGTGTGGAAGAAGTGGCCTGCATAGAGCCCTGACCTCAACCCCATCGAACATCTTTGGGAAAAATTGGAAAGCCTAATCGCCCAAAATCTGTGCCCGACCTCACTAATGCTCTTGTGGCTGAATGGAAGCAAGTCCCTGCAGCAATGTTCCAACATCTAGTGGAAAGCCTTCCCAGAAGAGTGGAGGCTGTTATAGCAGCAAAGGTGGGACCAACTTCATATGAATGCCCATGATTTTGGAATGAGATGTTCGCCAAGCAGGTGTCCACATACTGTTGGTCATGTTGTGTATAAACGGTACCATAGTCAATTGATCCAAGACCAAGGTGTTAGTGTATCCTACAATACTGGAAATAAAATATTAATTTAGCAGACACATTTATCCAAAGAGACTTACAGTTATGTGCACATGCATTTTTTTTAACATATGGGTGGTTAGTGTTAATATTAATGTTGACATGGCCACCTGTCAATTCTGACCAATCCTCAGCTAGATCCTTACCTGGCAGAATGAGGCAATATTCGCACCGGCTATGGAGCAAAATGTATGTTTCATATGGAGCAAAATTTCAGATTCCAGCCATGACCATAGGCGTGACACACACACACACACACACACACACACACACACACACGCACACACACACGCGCACACACACACACACACACACACACGCGCGCGCGCACACACACTACCTGGAGAGGAAGTTCTCAAGTGATCTTGGTTTGTCCTCCTTCTTGCAGGCCACTCCATCTCTCTTCTGCTGTTCCATCTCTCTGATGCGAGAGGTGAAGGTGTCAATGTAATCGAACACAGCCTTCATGGCAATGGGAACCTCATAGGATTGCTGTTGGAGGGACACACATCATTAAGTCAGTGGACCAAAAAGGTAACCAACCAATGAAGGATTTGAGTGTCCATATTATTCTAGTGGTCAGGAGAGAAATGTAAGAAATGCTATAATGATTCCAATATTCCTAGAAAAACCTTGAAAACCCTGTATCCTGTATTCCAAGAGACTGAGCAATGTGTTCCAATTTGCTGTGACTTCACAGGCATTCTCTGCATGTTTCTGAGAAGCACAACCAGAGCAGCGGGCCATGGGGTTCAACAGAGCGGGCCATGGGGTTCAACACAGTGGGCCATGGGGTTCAACAGAGCGGGCCATGGGGTTCAACACAGCGGGCCATGGGGTTCAACACAGTGGGCCATGGGGTTCAACACAGTGGGCCATGGGGTTCAACACAGAGGGCCATGGGGTTCAACACAGTGGGCCATGGGGTTCAACACAGTGGGCCATGGGGTTCAACACAGTGGGCCATGGGGTTCAACACAGCGGGCCATGGGGTTCAACACAGCGGGCCATGGGGTTCAACACAGCGGGCCATGGGGTTCAACACAGCGGGCCATGGGGTTCAACACAGCGAGCCACAGGGTTCAACACAATAGTTCAGAACGTGATAAATTCCACCATGCAGCTTATTTTTTAGGAACAGCAGGGATCCCAGCATAAAATATGATATTTTATAGGGCACACACCCCCATTTCTCTCATACCCACACCCTGTAATAGACTGTCCTGTCTGTAATAGACTGTCCTGTCTGTAATAGACCATCCTGTCTGTAATAGACCGTCCTGTCTGTAATAGAGTGTACTGTCTGTAATAGACTGTACTGTCTGTAATAGACTGTCCTGTCTGTAATAGACTGTCCTGTCTGTAATAGACTGTCCTGTCTGTAATAGACTGTCCTATCTGTAATAGACTTTCCTGTCTGTAATAGACTGTCCTGTCTGTAATAGAGTGTACTGTCTGTAATAGACTGTCCTGTCTGTAATAGACTGTCCTGTCTGTAATAGAGTGTACTGTCTGTAATAGACTGTCCTGTCTGTAATAGACTGTCCTGTCTGTAATAGACTGTCCTGTCTGTAATAGACTTTCCTGTCTGTAATAGACTGTCCTGTCTGTAATAGAGTGTACTGTCTGTAATAGACTGTCCTGTCTGTAATAGACTGTCCTGTCTGTAATAGAGTGTACTGTCTGTAATAGACTGTCCTGTCTGTAATAGACTGTCCTGTCTGTAATAGACTGTCCTGTCTGTAATAGACTTTCCTGTCTGTAATAGACTGTCCTGTCTGTAATAGAGTGTACTGTCTGTAATAGACTGTCCTGTCTGTAATAGACTGTCCTGTCTGTAATAGACCGTCCTGTCTGTAATAGACCGTCCTGTCTGTAATAGACCGTCCTGTCTGTAATAGACCGTCCTGTCTGTAATAGACCGTCCTGTCTGTAATAGACCGTCCTGTCTGTAATAGACCGTCCTGTCTGTAATAGACCGTCCTGTCTGTAATAGACCGTCCTGTCTGTAATAGACTGTCCTGTCTGTAATAGACTGTCCTGTCTGTACTGACAGCAGTAGAGGGTTGGTTAAACACTGGAGTCTTTGTTTAATATGTCTAAAAACAACCTGCCGATTTACACACTGCTGTTATGAGAAGGTCCCGTTGTGTGAATTGAACCCGTGTTTGATCACTGCAGGATGTTTACAGTATGGTGAAGGCTGGTCAACCAACATGAGTATTGGTCTAATGGGCTCAACAGAGAGGTTGGGTGTGTGTGCTTCATTTAGTTCACTTGGCAAGACGATTGGGTTGAGTACAGGCTTTAGGTCTAAATGGAATGGTCTCAAAAGTACTGACAATCAGGTGGACCAGATGAGCTAAATTAAGCATATCTATTAGGAAAGAGAGAGATACAGAGAGAGAAAGAGATACAGAGAGAGAGAGAGATGCAGAGAAACAGAGAAAGAGAGAGATACAGAGAGAGAGAGATGCAGAGAAAGAGAGATACAGAGAGAGAAACAGAGAAAGAGAGTGATAGAGAAAGAGAGATATACAGAGAGAGAGAAAGATACAGAGAAAGAGAGATACAGAGAAAGAGATAAACAGAGAGAGAGAGAACGATACAGAGAGAGAGAGAGGGATACGGAGAATGCGAAAGAGGTACAGATGATATACAGAGAGAGAGAGATACAGAGAAAGAGAGCGATACGGAGATACAGAGAGAGAGAGGGAGAGATACAGAGGGAGAGATACACAGAGAGATAAAGAGAAATACACAGAGAGTGAGATAGAGAGTGAGCGAGAGAGAGAGACTGATAGAGAATGAGAGAGAGATACAGACAGAAGGAGAGAGATACAGAGAGAGAGATACAGACAGAGAGATACACAGAGAGAGATACAGACAGAAAGAGAGAGATACAGAGAGAGAGAGATATAGAGATACAGAGAGAGAGAGATACAGACAGAAAGAGAGAGATACAGAGAGAGAGAGATACAGAGAGAGAGAGAGATACAGACAGAAAGAGAGAGATACAGAGAGACAGAGAGATATAGAGAGAGAGATACAGAGAGAGCAAGAGATACCAAGAGAGAATGAAAGAGATACTGATAGACAGAGAGTTAACCCCATAGAACTCCTATGAAATGATTGTTATAATTCATAATTGTATTGGTAACCCCACCTTGAATCTCATGTCAGTGTCAGTGACGACCATGTAGAAGTGGTTGACGGTCATACTGAACTCCTTCCTCAGCTCTGTAATCACATCCTGGTTCACCAGATCCTCCTGACGAAGACCCTTCATAGGCTTATCATTCTCTGAGAGGAGAGGAATGAGAGAGACAGAGACAGAGACAGAGACAGAGACAGAGTGAGATAGAAACAGAGAGAGAGAGAGAGAGAGAGATAGAGAGAGAGTAAATTAAGAAAGAGTCAGCATTTAACACGAATTGGACAACCCCCTTCCAATCAGAGGACCGGATTGGTTGACAATTGACCGACCAGAAGGCGTGTGCAGCCTCAATAGTAAACATAGGTCCATATCAGTCCACAGCATGTTCGGCATAGATTATTAGTACTCCACCTATGCCTGTCTCTTCAGCTCTGCAAACATCAGAGTAGTAAGGAGGAGACAAGTGGAAGGGACTAAGAGTTGTTTTTTGATGAGCGTCTCTGAGGTCAAATAATCTCAAGGGCAGAGATTTACCATCCAAAACGAGGGCAATCGTGTGTTTACTCTAGGTTTACTGCTTCCTCTACGGAGAAGAGACACACACGCCCACACACCTCAGTCACTCACTCACTCACTCACTCATTCACACTGACACCCTCTCTAATACAAAACACTGGCACTTCCCTCTCTCAAAAAGAGTTAAAGGAAGATGGCTGAAGCGGGAGAAGCCCACCTAGATTGTTTATCTTATTTTTATTTCCTTCAAATCTAAGGAATTTCTCACTCTGTTTTAACATGGATATTCCTTCTCAAAAAAATGTATTCACAATTTCTTTCCTCCTCATTCTTGAAAACCATGTACCAGGTCTTCCTCTGTTTTCGACTTGAATCCAGAACACCCAGAAGACCACAGCTGTCTTTAATATCAGGTGATGATAGAAGACCACAAGAAGACCACAGCTGTCTTCAATATGAGGTGATGATAGAAGACCACAGCTGTCTTCAATATGAGGTGATGATAGAAGACCACAGCTGTCTTTGTTATGAGGTGATGATAGAAGACCACAGCTGTCTTTAATATCAGGTGATGATAGAAGACCACAGCTGTCTTTAATATCAGGTGATGATAGAAGACCACAGCTGTCTTTAATATCAGGTGATGATAGAAGACCACAGCTGTCTTCAGTAGAGACTATATGTTAAGTTACTGCATGTTTTGACTGGAAACCGATCATTCTCCACACTTAGGATGATTTTGACACGATATGTTAATTAGGGATCCAAAACGTCTGAAATGCATGATGTTAGTACCGTATCAACAAAGGTTTTACACCGATATATAACCAATATGAAGATGAAGATTTTTTCAACCCAAAATCAAACCCTTTCTACAGAAAACATTTTCATCTTCACTTGGATTACATACAGTATATCTGTAGGTATATGGTTTCTAAGGAAAAGCAGTGTTGAGTCCTATCTGGTTTGGGTAAGTTTAAATAGTCACAGTGGGAACAACATCCCTTATACACTTTCTAATGAACTCAGTCACCGTGTTCGTGTATACATCAATGTTATTCTCCGAGGCTACCCAGAACATATCTCAGTTCACGTGATCAAAACAATATTTAAGCATGGATTCTGATTGGTCAGACCAGCGCTGAATAAACCTTAGCATGAGTACTTCCTGTTTGAGTTTCTGCCTGCATGAAGGGAGGAACAAAATGGAATCGTGATCTGATTTGCCGAAGGGAGGGCGGGGGAGGGCCTTGTCGGCTTCCTGCAAGAGAGAATATCAGTGGTTGAGTGTTTTCCCAGCGCGAGTACTATAGTCAATATATTGATAGAACTTCGTTAGCGTTTTCCTCAAATTTGTTTTAATAAAATCCCCAGCTACAATAAATGTGGCCTCAGGATATGTGGTGTCCAATTTGCAAAAAGTCCGGTGTAGATCCTTGAGGGCCGTTGTGGTATCGGCTTGAGGGGGAATATACACGGCTGTGACTGTAACCCGAAGATAATTATCTTCGGAGGTAATACGGTCAGCATGTGTTTTTTGAACACATATTTTAACCCCTTATTGTTGGGAATGAGGTGCATGCATAAACAGATACAGTGGGGCAAAAAAAAGTACTTAGTCAGCCACCAATTGTGCAAGTTCTCCCACTTAAAAAGATGAGAGAGGCCTGTAATTTTCATCATAAGGTACACTTCAACTATGTATCTCTAGCTTAAACTGACAGATTTTGATGGGGATTTTTTTCTTATGTTTCTTAGATTGACCAATGGGTGCTTCAATAGACTCTGAAGGATTACCCCAGAAAGCTTAGATAAGTTCTCACTGCTTAAGCCTGTCTTTCCTCTCAGTACCCTATCACGTTCACTTGCTCTGTCCTATCACCAGGCTTACTTAAAGATGAATCCAGATCTGCTTCTTTCCACTTTCATTTTCAGCCCAATGAGACATGGGTTCCAACCTGAATGTGTGTTTTGCTCATTTCCTGTCAATGATCCCACAGTTAGTTTCCTGTAACTGCCTATTATAGTCTACAGTGACATACAGAGGCCAATCAACTGAGCACACATCTGGTATGAGAGAGTAAACGCCATTACGTTTCATCTCTGGGAGCCAGAGGTATTTGCCACTGTCACATTGTCATCATAACCAGTATGTTCAGTGTCATCGTTTGAGCCTCTGTGCTGCAGACACTGTAAAAACACCTGGAATCCTTCAGTTTAAGACAGAAGGGGTGAAATAAGGATACAACAGTCACAAGGTCCTTATTCAGTTTCCATCTGGAACTCGGCATGTAAGTTAGGGGACTTGAAGCACTAGAGGAAATGTGTACAAGTGGAGAGGATATTTAAGACATGAATTACAGTAGGGCTGAATATTTTACAAATACATTTACTTGAAGAACAGTGCAGATGAAGAGTTTGGTAACATAATGATAGTTTGTGCTGTTTGTGTTGTCATTCAGTTATCAAACATTGCATCTGCACTGTTCTTCAAGTAAATTCGTTTTTTCTTCAGACACTGTCTTCTCCTCCTGACACAGACCCGGTCTTCTCCTCCTGACACAGAACCTGTCTTCTCCTCCTGACCCAGACCCTGTCTTCTCCTCCTGACCCAGACCCTCTCTTCTCCTCCTGAACTGGACTCTGTCATCTCCTCCTGACCCGGACCCTGTCTTCTCCTCCTGAACCGGACCCTGTCTTCTCCTCCTGAACCGGACCCTGTCTTCTCCTCCTGAACGGACCCTGTCTTCTCCTCCTGAACCGGACCCTGTCTTCTCCTCCTGAACCGGACCCTGTCTTCTCCTCCTGAACCGGACCCTGTCTTCTCCTCCTGACCCAGACCCTGTCTTCTCCTCCTGACACGGACCCTGTCTTCTTCTCCTGACCCGGACACTGTCTTCTCCTCCTGAACCGGACCCTGTCTTCTCCTTCTGAACCGGACCCTGTCTTCTCCTCCTGAACCGGACCCTGTCTTCTCCTCCTGAACCGGACCCTGTCTTCTCCTCCTGACCCAGACCCTGTCTTCTCCTCCTGACACGGACCCTGTCTTCTTCTCCTGACCCGGACACTGTCTTCTCCTCCTGAACCGGACCCTGTCTTCTCCTCCTGAACCGGACCCTGTCTTTGTGAAACCCTTCCATATCTTACATCCTCTCTGTATACTGTTTACCATTCAATGTTTATAGTGCCCCATTCACCTCCATTCACCGAACCATTTTACACCACATTAAGATGGTGGTGCCGACCCTGTCTGTAGTGGTATGATGGTTTAAGGTACTTACCCAGCTGGTAGTGGTCTATCTTCATGGTGGAGTTGGTGAGTGTGCCAA
This sequence comes from Oncorhynchus mykiss, assembly GCF_057628025.1. Taxonomy (NCBI): domain Eukaryota; kingdom Metazoa; phylum Chordata; class Actinopteri; order Salmoniformes; family Salmonidae; genus Oncorhynchus; species Oncorhynchus mykiss. The sequence continues at coordinate 86,901,171 of NC_143024.1, read as the reverse complement.
AGATGGTGATGATGGAGACTTTCCTGATGGCCATCTCACACACCGTCTCCAGGTACTCATCCCTCTGTTGCAGGTACATAGTGCTCTCCTCACTGGGGGCTGTTATGATCTGGAGACACACACAGAGAAAGAAAGACTGGGTTAGACCGGGTTACACACACACACACCGCTGTTGAGATTATGTTTACATTAGACAGTCGGGAGGGAGAGGATGAGGACTGTATTTCCCACCCTGCCCTTGGCTGCACACCTATCATCAAATTCTTGAAAGGCTATACTCCAATCTATAACAACACAACTATACAGTCTGCTAGTACTCTAAAGCTGTTAAGTCAGTGAGAGGCAGTTTACTACAGCACTTATGTCAGTGCTATGACGTTTCTGGCAGTGTGCTATTGCTGCTATTGTATTGTGGCTTTGATATGTTCTTGGGATGTGGAACAAATTATATTTAAATCAAATGTATTTTTGTTATTAGTTACAATATCCCATATATTGCTTCATTAGTTCTCTAAAGTCTTCTATTTGTTTCAGTGGTGCGTTTGTAGTCCTGACGGTTTCTCTGGGGATCCTGACGCCACACCCAGAAACAAGGGGAAACACTTTTCTTACCACGAGTCATCGCTTGTTCTCAAAGCAGTCCAGGAAGGAAGCCACTTACCACGAGTCGTCTCCTGTTCTCAAAGTAGTCCAGGAAGGAAACCAGGGATCCCCTAGAAGGCGGAGGCTTCTTGGTGGGTTTGTAGTACTCCTCTTTCTCAGGATTCTTCGACACCTTCTTTCCGTTCTTCTTTCCGTTGTTTTTGCCCTCCTTCCCTGCCTTCGCTCCTCTCCTCTCGGCCTTGTCCCTCTTGGCGGCCTTGTCTGGTTTGCCCTTCTTCTTTTTCTTCTTCTTCTCAGTATTGTCGTGTTTTCCCTTGCCCCTCTTGGCTGGGCTGACCTTTGTGTTGACCTCTGTCTGTGTCTCTGGGTCGCCGACGGTGGGCCGGCCAGATTCATACTTCTCCTCATACTCATTATTTAACACCTGTATGAGAGGAGAGGAGAGGAGAGGAGAGGAGAGGAGAGGAGAGGAGAGGAATATTTAATTGATCACCAAAATCAAGGCTGATCCAACATTCTCAACAGCAATGTAATAAGTGAAATGTAATAAGTCCACTGCATACCATCTCATTCTTCCTCTTGGTAGGTTTGCCCTTGGCAGGTTTGTGCTGGGTGGGCACCACTTCTGGCTGCTGACGGCCATTGTGTTCCTTTCCCTCCTTGTCTGTTCGGTTGTCCCCAGACGGGGTGGTCGTGGCTGCGTACCTGTCCCTGTCCCTGTCTCTGCCGTTATAGTAATATGGCTCAGCCGTGGTCCTAGGGACAGGCAGCCAGTCAGGGGTGGTCTGGGCTTTTGTGGGTCTCTGGGTTGTGGTGGTAGTAGCAGTGGTGGTCTGTCGTGTGGTAGTCTGTTTAGTTGTGGTCGTTGTAGTCTGTTTAGTTGTGGTTGTTGTGGGTTTTGGTGTGGTTGTCGTGGTGGCTTTTGTCGTGGTGGCTTTTGTCGTGGTGGCTTTTGTCGTGGTCCTTGTGGGTCGCATAGTTGTGGTAGTTGCCGCTGTGGTAGTTGTCGTTGGCCTCGTTGTCATTGTGGCAACAGTGGTGGTTGTCGTGGGTCTCCTCATTGGCTTCCTCACATGCTTCCTCTCTGGGGGCGGGTCTACCTGTCCACCTGTTTCCACTACCGTCCCTGAGTCTCCGCCCCCCTCCTCCACCTGGCCCTCTACTCCCGCCCCTTTACACTTCTGGACGAATCCTTTCTGTCGGATCTTCTCAAACTTCCTCATTGGTGCCTTGTCGATGACCTCGTACATAGCCTCCAGCCTGACTGGATAGGGATACCTCTCCTCCACCTGGAGGGTTTTCCTCAGGAGTACCATTCCAAACTTACCTGGACAGGACAGGGTGACAGATAAGAGAATACATTTACTTAATAAAATAGTCTGGATTTCATCACTTTGGCCACAATCAACATGCAGAAAGGAGACAATCTCACCAAGCACGCTGTAAGCATCCCAAACTTACCTGGAAAGACTCAGATTTATGTTTTTTTCCCTCACAATTAAATTTTCATGTTCACTGCTTTTCAGCATATCATATGCAGCAAAACATGCAAATAGCCAACACCACACGCCCCTGTAACCCCCACATCAAACAGCTGACAGGTTTGAATGGACTAGGACAGGTGTGACCAGTATGGTGATGGTTCATTGCTGGGTTGTTGGCGTTGTGTCACTAAGTTGGTTTGTTTTGTTAAAAACTGCTGGGGTATTGATGCTGGGTGCTGGGTTATTGGTGCTGGGTTATTGGTGCTGGGTTATTGGTGCTGGGTTATTGGTGCTGGGTTATTGGTGCTGGGTTATTGGTGCTGGGTTATTGGTGCTGGGTTATTGGTGCTGGGTTATTGGTACTGGGTTATTGGTGCTGTGTTATTGAGATCACAGGAGGCTGCTGTAGGGAGGACGGCTCATAATAATGGCTAGAACGGAGTAAATGGAATCAAGCACATGGAAACTAAAGGTTGACCAATTATGATTTAGATTTTTCAACGCCGATACCGATACTGATTATTGGAGGACCAAAAAAAGCCGATACCGATTAATCGGACAATTTTTATTTTTATTTATTTGTAATAGTGACAATTACAACAATACTGAATTAACACCTATTTTAACTTAAAATAATACATAAATAATATCAATTTAGCCTCAAATAAATAATGAAACATGTTCAATTTGGTTTAAATAATGCAAAAACAAAGTGTTGGAAAAGAAATTAAAAGTGCAATATGTGCCATGTAAAAAAGCTAACGTTTCAGTTCCTTGCTCAGAACATGAGAACATATGAAAGCTGGTGGTTCCTTTTAACGTGAGTCTTCAATATTCCCAGGTAAGAAGTTTTAGGTTGTAGTTATTCTAGGAATTATAGGACTATTTCTCTCAATACGATTTCTCTCTATACGATTTGTATTTCATATACCTTTGACTATTGGATGTTCTTATAGGCACTTTAGTATTGCCAGTGTAACAGTATTGCTTCCGTCCCTCTCCTCGCTCCTACCTCCTACCTCGAAGCATCGTTACCCATCGCTCCACAAAATCTGCGGCCCTTGCAGAGCAAGGGGAACAACTACTCCAAGTCTCAGAGCGAGTGACGTTTGAAATGGTATTAGCGTGCACCTCGTTAACTAGCTAGCCATTTCACATCGGTTACTCCAGCCTAATCTCAGGAGTTGATAGGCTTGAAGTCATAAACAGAGCACGAAAGTGCTGTTTAACACGAAAGTGCTGTTTGAATGAATGCTTACGAGCCTGCTGCTGCCTACCATCACTCAGTCAGACTGCTCTATCAAATATCAAATCATAGACTTAATTATCGAACAACAAATCCAAGACCTATTTGTCTTTGTCTTGTCTCGTCCCATGTGTATATATATTTTTCTTTGCGTTCTTTTTAATATTTTTCCTAAACCTCAACTTCAAAATACTCTCCAGCAACCCGCCTCACCCAATGTGGTGTGGATCTGTTTTTTTCCTAAAGCATTTCCATTTACCTCCGAACTGGAATACCTCAACTGAAGCTAGCTAGCTACCAGCTATCAGTCAGCTAACCACTGCTAGTGGTCATCATCTAACCTTTAGCTCGGAAAGCTCTCGCCAGTTCGTACAACGCATTTCAAACCAGAAACATACCGGACCTATTTTTCTCTACATATCCACGAATTCCTACCATAAACTCTGAACCTTTTCATCTGGATACTCACAGCTAGCTAACCGCAACCTGGGTTGACTACTCCTGGCTAATGTTTCTGTCCCGGAGCTAGCACCAACTAGCCTGTGGCTAGCCCATGCTAGACCCATCTCCCGGCTTACTCCTGGGCTACAATACCCGGACCCCTTCTACTGCCGATACGGGGCACGGTACCCCACCTATCCTCTACGACTGGAATACCGACATAATCTGCCCGAGGATTCCAACATGCCCCTCAGGCGCGATGTCCGCTGCTAGGCCTGCTAGCTACCTAGAGCTACTTGGATCCCAACTAATTCCACGACTGGTGTATTGACGGCACCGCACGAAGAGGCAAAAACAGACTTACCCCCATCGCGACGTCCCCCACAGGTTAACTTGCTAGACCCGGTCTGTTAACTGCTAGTTTGCCTTCCCCATTCTGCTAACTGCTAGCGTGCCTGCCCCGTTCTGCTAACTGCTAGCTTGCCTGCCCCGTTCTGCTAACTGCTAGCTTGCCTGCCCCGTTCTGCTAACTGCTAGCTTGCCTGCCCCGTTCTGCTAACTGCTAGCTTGCCTGCCCCGTTCTGCTAACTGCTAGCTTGCCTGCCCCATTCTGCTAACTGCTAGCTTGCCTGCCCCGTTCTGCTTACTGCTAGCTTGCCTGCCCCGGTCTTCTAACTGTTAGCGTGTTAGCATCGGCCTGCTAACTGTCTGAATCGCCGTGTCCCCAGTCAGCCCAACCACTCACTGGACCCATATGTTCACTTGGCTACACATGCCTCTCTCTAATATCAATATGCCTCATCCATTACTGTCCTGGTAAGTGTTTACTGTCTTATTTCACTGTAGAGCCTCTAGCCCTGCTCAATATGCCTTAACCAACCATGTTGTTCCACCTCCTACATATGCGATGACATCACCTGCTTTAAACGTCTCTAGAGACTATATCTCTCTCACTCAATGCCTAGGTTTACCTCCAATGTACTCACATCCTACCTTACCTTTGTCTGTACACTATGCCTTGAAACAATACTATCGTGCCCAGAAACCTGCTCCTTTTACTCTCTGTTCCGAACGTGCTAGACGGCCAGTTCCTATTGCATTTAGCCGTACCCTTATCCTACTTATCCTCTGTTCTTCTGGTGATGTAGAGGTTAATCCAGGCCCTGCAGTGCCTAGCTCCACTCCTACTCCCCAGGTGCTCTCATTTGTTGACTTCTGTAACCGTAAAAGCCTTGGTTTCATGCATGTTAACATTAGAAGCCTACTCCCTAAGTGTGTTTTACTCACTGCTATAGCACACTCTGCCAACCCAGATGTCTTAGCCGTGTCTGAATCGTGGCTTAGGAAAACCACCAAAAACCCTGAAATCTCCATTGCTAACTGTAACATTTTCCTCCAAGATACAACTGCCAAAGGGGGCGGTGTTGCAATCTACTGCAGAGATAGCCTACAGAGTTCTGTATTACTATCCAAGTCTGTACCCAAACAATTTGAGCTTCTACTTTTAAAAATCCAACTTTCCAGAAACAAGTCTCTCACTGTTGCCGCTTGCTATAGACCTCCCTCTGCCCCCAGCTGTGCCCTCGATACCATATGTGAATTGATATCCCCCCATCTATCTTCTGAGCTTGTGCTACTAGGTGACCTAAACTGGGACATGCTTAACACCCCGGCCATTCTACAATCCAAGCTTGATGCCCTCAATCTCACACAAATTATCAATGAATCTACCAGGTACAACTCCAAATCCGTAAGCATGGGCACCCTCATAGATGTCATCCTAACTAACTCGCCCTCCAAATACACCTGTGCTGTTTTCAATCAAGATCTCAGCGATCACTGCCTCATTGCCTGCATCCGTAATGGGTCTGCGACCAAACGACCACCCCTCATCACTGTCAAACACACCCTAAAAAACTTCTGCAAGTAAGCCTTTCTAATCGACCTGGCCGGGATATCCTGGAATGACATTGACCTCATCCTTTCAGTAGATGATGCCTGGCTATTCTTTAAAAGTGTCTTCCTCACCATCTTAAATAAGCATGCCCCATTCAGAAAATGTAGAACTAGGAATAGATATAGTCCTTGGTTCACTCCAGACCTGTCTGCCCTTGACCAGCACAAAAACATCCTGTGGCGTTCTGCATTAGCATCGAATAGCCCTCGTGATATGAAACTTTTCAGGGAAGTTAGGAACAAATATACACAGGCAGTTAGGAAAGCTAAGGCTAGCTTTTTCAAACAGAAATGTTGATCCTGTAGTACTAACTCATAAAAGTTCTGGAACACTATAAAGTCCATGGAGAATAAGAGCGCCTCCTCCCAGCTGCCCACTGCTCTGAGGCTAGGAAACACTGTCACGACCGATATATCCACTATAATTGAGAATTTCAATAAGCATTTCTCTACGGCTGGCCATGCTTTCCACCTGGCTACCCCTACCCCGGTCAACTGCCCGGCACCCTTCACAGCAATCCGCCAAAGCTCCCACCATTTCTCCTTCACCCAAATCCAGATAGCTGATGTTCTGAAAGAGCTGCAAAATCTGGACCCTCTCTTTCTAAAATGATCTGCCGAAATTGTTGCAACCCCTATTACTAGCCTGTTCAACTTCTCTTTCGTATCGTCTGAGATTCGCAAAGATTGGAAAGCTGCCGCGGTCATCCCCCTCTAGACCCAAACTGCTACAGACCTATATCTATCCTACCCTGTCTTTCCAAGGTCTTCGAAAGCCAAGTTAACAAACAGATTACCAACCATTTCGAATCCCACCGTATCTTCTCCACTATTCAATCTGATTTCAGAGCTGGTCATGGGTGCACCTCAGCCACGCTCAAGGTCCTAAACAACATCATAACCGCCATCGATAAGAGACATTACTGTGCAGATGTATTCATTGACCTGGCCAAGGCTTTCGACTCTGTCAATCACCACATTCTTATTGGCAGACTCGGCTGCCTTGGTTTCTCAAATGATTGCCTTGCCTGGTTTACCAACTACTTCTCAGACAGAGTTCAGTGTTCACTGGCTACAGGTTATCTACAAGTCCCTGCTAGGTAAAGCCCCGCCTTTTCTCAGCTTACTGGTCACCATTGCAGCACCCACCCGTAGCACGCGCTCCAGCAGGTACATCTCACTGGTCACCCCCAAAGCCAATTCCTCCTTAGATCGTCTTTCCTTCCAGTTCTCTGCTGTCAATGCCTGGAACGAACTGCAAAAATCTCTGAAGCTGGAGACTCATATCTCCCTCACTAGCTTTTTAAGTGCCAGAGCAACTCACATATCACTGCACCTGTACATAGCCCATTTGTAAACAGCCCATCTATCTACCTACCTCATCCCCATACTGTATTTATTTATTTATCTTGCTCCTTTGCACCCCAGTATCTCTACTTGCACATCTACCATTCCAGTGTTTAATTGCTATATTGTAATTACTTTGCCACCATGGCCTATTTATTGCCTTAACTCCCTTATCTTTCCTCATTTGCACTCACTGTATATATACTTTTTGTTTTCTTTTGTTCTACTGTATTATTGACTATGTTTTGTTTATTCCATGTGTAACTCTGTGTTGTTGTATGTGTAGAATCGCTATGCTTCATCTTGGCCAGGTCGCAGTTGCAAATGAGAACTTGTTCTCAACTAGCCTACCTGAATAAATAAAGGTGAAATAAAAAAATTAAATAAAAATGTATAACGTAATAACGCACAGAAATACGAGCCTTTGGTCATTAATATGGTGATATCCGGAAAATATCATTTCGAAAAAATAAAATAAAATGTTTATTCTTTCAGTGAAATATGGAACCGTTCAGTATTTTATCTTACGGGTGGCATCCCTATGTCTAAATATTGCTGTTACATTGCACAACCTTCAATGTTATGTCATAATTATGTACAATTCTGCAAAATTAGTTACAGTCTTAGTTAGGAATAGGAGTTCTCAATGAGCCACGCGGCTCAAACTGCTAAATATACCCTGACTCTGCTTGCACAGAACGCAAGAGAAGTGACACAATTTCCCTTGTTAATTTTAAAAGATATTCATGTTAACAGGCAATATTAACTAAATATGCAGGTTTAAAAATATATACTTGTGTGTTGATTTTAAAGAAAGGTATTGATGTTTATGGTTAGGTACATTGGTGCACTGACAGTGACAGCACTGACAGCAAATGCGCTTGTTAAATCGTCACCCGTTTGTCGAAGTAGGCTGTGATTCGATGAGAAATTAACTGGCACCGCATCGATTATATGCAACGCAGGACACGCTAGATAAACTAGTAATATCATCAACCACGTATAGTTAACTAGTGATTATGTTAAGATTGATTGTTCATTATAAGATAAGTTTAATGCTAGCTAGCAGCTTACCTTGGTTTCTTGCTGCCCTCTCATCACAGGTAGTCAGCCTGCTACCCCGGTTCCTCGTGAAGTGCAATGTAAGGCAGGTGGTTAGAGCGTTGTGCCAGTAACAGGAAGGTTGCAAAAACAAATCCCCGAGCTGACAAGGTAAAAATCTGTCATTCTGCCCCTGAACAAGGCAGTTAACCCACTGTTCTTAGGGCGTCATTGAAAATAAGAATGTGTTCTTAACTGACTTGCCTAGTATAATAAAGGTTAAATAAAAGTGTAAAAAAACAAAACAGATTACCGATTGTTATGAAAACTTGAAATCGGCCCTAATTAATCGGCCATTCCGATTAATCGGTCGACCTCTAATGGAAACCAACTGTTTGATGTATTTGATACCATTCAACCTATTCCCGCTCCATCCATTACTATGAGCCCGCCCTCCCCAATTAAGGTGCCACCAACCTCCTGTGATTGAGATATGACCAAGTGGCTCAGATCAGAAGAGATGTTGCTTAGTAGGGGCTTGGCTTTGATATAGTTCATTTTGGGCACCTGTGACAGTAAATGCCATTCCGGTTCATCCGTTCTGTTGTATTGTTATCACATATTAATACTGAACACTTTTGTTGTTTTAAAGAAGCTTGAAAGTATCAGAGTTCCTCAAGATCCTATGCATATCCCAATGCTGGGATATGTAAACAATAATGTTATTGGAATATGTAATGTACAAAAGGAAAGCCATTTTTCATTCATATACAAACTTATCATGATGAACAGGAGTGACAGATCTGCCAACACTAAAGGAGTGGGGGATAGTTATCAGATAGGACCATGCATTTACCTTTCTCCAGTTTGAGGAAGGTCATGAGGCGGGGGATGAGTGCTGTGTCCAAAGGTTCCTCCATCACCTTCCCCTCTCTGGTGATCCGCCTCACCTTCCCACCCATCTCCCCCTCCTGGTGGAATATCACGATCTGCTGCACATGCCGCTCCGCCAGCTCACAGTACACGTCTGGCTTCAGCAGTGTCATCATTAGCCGGTAGTAACCGTCTGAGTCATGGGGGGCAGAAATCACCAGAATTCGGTTTTTCCCTGCAAAGCTCGCCAGGAGGTTAGGTGAGCCTGCACTGCTTGGTATGCGGGTCTGTCTGGTCCTCACCCCGAGAGCGCCTTCATCCTGAAGCATGACAGGCTGGAGAGGAACACGCTGCCCGGCTGCCCTTCTCCCTACTGCCCCTGCCAGCGCTCCACCTCTTCTGCCTTGTCCAGCCCCAGTCCTGGCCCGAGGAACAGAGGCCTGGTCTGCCTGCATGTCCTCCCCGCGCCTAGCGCTGAGACCGGTGGGCACCGAGGCTGAGCTGGGTCCAGGGCGGGAGGTCCCTCTCCCTCCGACAATGCGCTTTCTTTCGGCTGCGCCCGGCTGCAGACGCCCGTTGTTGAGTATGCGCATCTGTTTGAGATGGGTCTGTTTGTCTGCGTGTCCTGCCCACGCTAGCAGACAGAGCAGGAACAGACCCAGAACAAACGCTCCCCGCATTATGGGAAGTTGTCAATTACAATGAACAATCTGACAGAGTGATAAATATCCAATAGTACACATGGGACCTGTATGCCTATTTAGAACATTTATTTTCAGCAAATAAAAAATACAGTACAGCGCAGTAAAAATTTGAGTGCAAGAGAGAGGCAAAGTGTTGTGTTTCAAAGCATGCCTTTAGTTTTCGCAGTGGAACAGCAGATAACCCAACACACTACTTCACCAGCCTGCTATCAACATGACAGCTGCACAAAAACGCAGACAGGAAAACTCAACAAATTAGCCACTCATGGACGGAGTCAGCAATTCCTAAAAATCATTCCGGGTATTAGAAACCGTTATTCCAAACCTCCAAGTTCAGCTCTCCAAATCACCACACTATTTAGGAAAAGACGCTGACTTTGCGCTACCGGAATTTCTTTGCATATCAGTTATACACTCCAAGTGTACACAGCATTTTAACATCCACAAGTTAACAAGTTAACTGATAGAGCACTCTCGAAAATGAATGCGTTTTACTTCATTCTCTGACCGTTATTTGAAAAGACTGTCCAACTGTCCAAATAAGCCATCTAAAAAGCTGGGAGTTTTAGGCAGAAAAGGCTTTTTCCGGATTCAAGAGGAAAACCTGTAGAGAGTGGCTCTTCTGTATGGGAAACGCATCTCTATCTCCAGTCTCCTGATTTCCCAACCTAAAACTCTGGCGCTATCCGAGTAATGTCCACACAAACCATCTGCCCTGCCTTCGACTCTTCTCGCTGGCGCGGCAGCGCTACACAGCACCAACCCCTGCACAGCGGGTTGCCAGTTGCAACCTAAATCTCTTTATCTGGAAATGTTGTAGTCTTTCAGTCTTTTAGGAAACCCTTCTGAATAAAACTACTCTTGTAAAACACCAAATGATTCACAAAATACAATATCTAATTTATGCATTTATTTTACTTTTACTGCTCATTTTAATTCAATTTGAAGTTAGGATTTTATTCACAACTGGCAACCCAGCTGGAGAGAACACTCTGGGAAGAGAACTGACCATAGCTAATCTCAATGTCAAGTTCCTCCCATAAACTGTAATGGGGAACGGCTTCTATTGCCCACATCCATTCCCTTTGAAATGTTCAAAAATAGCCGGGGCTTTCCCCATGCAAGACTTGTTCAAATGGCAACAATAATAAATAAGCAGCGCATTAAAGATCAATGGACTTTTGGGTCATTTAAGAACTGAAAGCTGTGGTAAATTTAGACTGAGACTTTGGCAGTGCATCTATTCTCCTTTAAACTGTAGGCTACGTATTATTACTGTAAGCCTCCACAGAGTCAAGTTGTGTAACTATGATATGTATCCCTCTGTATACTTCATAAAATATAATTGCAATGCATTATAACCTCTTTATACGATTCTCATTTAGCCCACAGGAGTTTTTTCAACCGCTCAGCTCATTGCCGACATGGGTTGAACAACCTGGTTTGTAGCCACGTTTACTGCCTCATCTCTCATGGCTTCTCTGCCATGCTTATATTTCCAGAAGTGTTTCAAGATGAAAGTTGCAAAGGTGCGTGTGTGCGTGTGTGCGTGCGTACGTGCGTGCGTGTGTGCGTGCGTGCGTGCGTGCTTGCGTGCGAGTGAGCGAGTGAGCGAGTGAGTGAGTGCACGGCTGCTATAGTTCTTCATCAGGCCGGGACACCTGATGAGATATAATCTATCAGTTCTGTATGGAACTATATAAAGTAGCAGGAAAAGTGCAAACTATCAGTCCATGTGCAACTGTAACACTTCAATTACAGTGTGTATATATATATATATACACACACAGTACCAGTCAAAAGTTTTGACTCACCCACTCATTCCAGGTGTTTTTCTTTATTTGTATTATTTCTACATTGTCGAATAATAGTGAAAACATCAAAACTATGAAATAACACATATAGAATCATGTAGTAACCAATAAAAGTGTTAAACAAATCCAAATCTATTTTATATATGAGATTCTTCAAAGTACAGTGGCTTTCAAAAGTATTCACCCCCTTTGTCATTTTTCCTATTTTCTTGCCTCACAACCTGGAATTGAAATGTTTTTTTTGGGGGGGTTGTATAATTTTATTTACCCAACATGCCTACCACTTTGAAGATGAAAAACATGTTTTATTGTGAAACAAACAAGAAATAAGACAAAAAAAAAAAACGGAAAACTTGAACGTGCATAACTCTTCACCCCCCAAAGTCAATACTTTGTAGAGGCACCTTTCACAGCAATTACAGCTGCAAGTCTCTTGGGGTATGTCTCTATCCCACTGGGATTTCACCCCATACATGCTCCAGCTCCTTCAAGTTGGATGGGTTCCTCTGATGTACAGCAATTTTAAGTCATTGCACAGATTCTCAATTGGATTGAGGTCTGGGCTATGACTAAGCCATTCCAAGACATTTAAATGTTTCCCCTTAAACCACTTGAGTGTTGCTTTAGCAGTATGCTTCAGGCCATTGTCCTGCTGAACGTTGAACATGCGTCCCAGTCTCAAATCTCTGGAAAACTAAAACAGGTTTCCCTAAAGAATTCCCTGTATTTAGCACCATCCATCAATTCCTTTAATTTTGACCAGACTCCCAGTACCTGCCAATAAAAAACATCCCCACAGCATGATGCTGCCACCACCATATTCACTGTGGGATGGTGTTCTCGGGGTGATGCGAGGTGCTGGGTTTGCACCAGACATAGCATTTTCCTTGATGGCCAAAAAGCTCCATTGTAGTCTCATCTGACCAGAGTAACTTCTTGCATATGTTAGTGGAGTCTCCCACATGCCTTTTGGCGAACACCAAACATGTTTGCTTATTTTTTTCTTTAAGCCATTGCTTTTTCTGGGCACTCTTCCGTAAAAGCCCATCTCTGTGGAGTGTATGGCTTAAACTGGTCCTATGGACAGATACTCCAATCTCCACTGTGGAGCTTTGCAGCTCCTTCAGGGTTATCTTTGGTCTCTTTTTTGCCTCTCTGATTAATGCCTTCATTGACTGGTCCTTGAGTTTTGATGGGTTTGTTGTGGTGCCATATTCTTTAAATTTTTTAATAATGGATTAAGTGGTGCTCCGTGGGATGTTCAAAGTTTCTAATATTTTTTTAGCAAGTTCTTCTTTTCATTTCACTTCACCAATTTGGACTATTTTGTGTATGTCCATTACATGAATTCCAAATAAAAAATTAAGTTAAATTACAGGTTGTAATGCAACAAAATAGGGAAAATGCCAAGAGGGACGAATACTTTTGCAAGGCACTGTAGCCACCCTTTGATTTGATGACATCTTTGCATACTCTTGGCATTCTGTCAACCAGCTTCATGAGGTAGTCACCTGGAATTCATTTCAGTTACTAGGTGTGCCTTGTTAAAAGTTAATTTGTGGAATTTCTTTCCTTCTTAATGCATTTGAGCCAATCAGTTGTGTTAGGGGTGATATACAGGTAGGGGTTGTATACAGAAGATAGACCTAGTTAGTAAAATAGCAAGTCCATATTATGGCAAGAACAGCTGAAATAAGCAAAGAGAAATGACAGTCCATCATTACTTTAAGACATTAAGGTCTGTCAATATGGAACAGTTCAATAACTTTGAAAGTTTCTTCAAGTGCAGTCGCAAAAACCATCATGCGCTATGATGAAACTGGCTCTCATGAGGACCGCCACAGGAATGGAAGACCCAGTTGTCTCTGCTACAGAGGATAAGTTCATTAGAGTTACCACCCTCAGAAATTGCAGCCCAAATAAATGCTTCACAGAGTTCAAGTGACAGACACATCTCAACATCAACTGTTCAGAGGAGACTGAGTGAATCAGGCCTTCGTGGTCCAATTGCTGCAAATAAACCACTACTAAAGGACACCAATAATAAGAGGCTTGCTTGGGCCAGGAAACACGAGCAGTGGACATTAAACTGGTGTAAATGTGTCCTTTGTTCTGGAGTCCAAATTGAAGATTTTTGTTTCCAACTGCCTTGTCTAGGTGAGACGCGATGTGGGTGAACAGATGATCTCCGCATGTGTATTTCCCACCGTGAAGCATGGAGGAGGTGGTATGGTGTGGGGTTCCTTTGCTTTGCTTTGCTGGTGACACTGATTTATTTAGAATTCAAGGCAAGCTTAACCAGCATGGCTAGCACAGCATTTTGCAGCAATACGCCATCCCATCTGGTTTGTGATAGTGGGACTATCAGTTTGTTTTTCAACAGGACAATGACCCAACACACCTCCAGGCTGTGTAAGGGCTATTTGACCAAGAAGGAGAGTGATGGAATGCTGCATCGAATGACATGGCCTCCACAATCACCGACCACAACCAAATTGAGATGGTTTGGGATGAGTCAGACCACAGAGTGAAGGAACAGCTGCCAACAAGTGCTCAGCATATGTGGGAACTCTTTCAAGACTGTTTGAAAAGCATTACATTTGAAGCTGGTTGAGAGAATGCTAAGAGTGTGCAAAGCTGTCATCAAGGAAAAGAGTGGCTACTTTGAAGAATCTCAAATATAAAATATATTATGATTTGTTTAACACTTTTTTGGTTACTACATGATTCCATGTGTTATTTCATTAGGTTTGATGTCTTCACTATTATTTTACAATGAATAATGTAGTACAAAAAAATAAAAACCCTGGAATGAGTAGGTCTTCTAAAACTTTTGACTGGTAGTGTATAAATATATAACAAATATTAATACCATTTTAGTTCCAGTAGTATGATTGCCCTGTAGCTGCAAGATGGTTGGTTCCTCCGAATATTCGCTACATTGTGTGTGTGTGTGTGTATATATGTGTTAGACAGTATCACAGAGCAATACAGCTATGCAAGAATACAATCATTGACCTCTGTACAAAGACATAGAAAGCCATTCTCTATCAACATTCACCCTGGTAAGAGAACTTTATCTCAAAGCCCTGATGCTGACTGTAGTGAAGAAGGGGAGAGCAGCTGGGAATGATGAACATTCCTCTACTGTGTCTTTGAGCAAGGCAGTTAACCCCCAACCCTTTCCCTTTTTCTTTCCACTGATGCTGAACCAATTAAAACTCCCAGGGCCAGCTATGGGCCAGCCCTGTGTACCCCAATATGATCACTCCGAACTTCAATAGACACACACACACAGCTGGCCAGCGTAAATGTTTTATAGAGGATATGAAAGGAAACTATCAGTATCTTGACTCAGAGTTTTCTGAGTATTCTGAGGAAGAACTGGGGATGTTAGTGCAGGCACACACACACACACTGTCACACTTGTCAAAATGATTTTACCAAGGCGCAGCGTGTGTAGAATTCCACGTTTAATAATTAATAAACTCACCAAACAAAACACAAGAAAAACGAAACATGACATTCTGGGCTGCTCACTGGCAGCTACACAAAAACAAGATCCCACAAAACACAAAGGGGAAATGGCTGCCTAAATATAACGATAAACAGCTGCCTCTGATTGGGAACCATACCAGGCCAATATAGAAATCTAAATCACCAAGATGACTCTCCCTAGTCACACCCCGACCTAACCAACATAGAGAATGAAAAGCTTTCTATGGTTAGGGTGTGACACACCCCCCCCCCCCCTGCAAAACCTGACTGAATAGGGGAGGGTCCGGGTGGGCATATACTGCCGGGGGCGGCTCCAGTGCGTGGCGAAGTACCCACTCCGCTAGAGGATACGTCATCATCTTCAATGAAGGCTCTGGTGCGGGGATCATCACTAGATGCTCCGGACCGTGGATCGTCGCCTGGAGGCTCCAGACCGTGGATTGTCGCCGGAGGAACCGGACCGTGGGTCGTCGTGTCGCCGGGAACTCCGGACCGTGGTTCGTCGCCGGAGGCTCCGGACTGGGACCCCTTGCAGGAGGCTCCGGACTGCAGACCGTCGCTGGAGGCTCCGGACCGCCGACCTTCTCAGGAGGCTCTGGACCGCCGACCTTCTCAGGAGGCTCTGGACCGCCGACCGCCTCAGGAGGTTCCAGACCGTGGACCGTCTCAGGGGACTCCGGACCATTGTTCGTCGCCGTGGATTCTGGACTGGGAACCCTTACAAGGAGGCTGTGGACTCAGAACCTCCCCTGGAGGCCCCGGACCGCCGACTGTCTCTGGAGGCTCTGGACCGCCTCAGGAGGCTCCGGACAGCCGACCGTCTCAGGAAGTTCCGGACCGCCTCAGGAGGTTCCGGACCGTGGACCGTCTCAGCAGGTTCCGGACCGTGGACCGTCTCAGCAGGTTCCGGACTGTGAAGCGCCATTGGAGGATGACAACCCTCGCACGGCAAGTGCGGGGAGTTAGCACAGGACGTACTGGACTGTGAAGGCACACTGGGGACCGGCGCAGAATCTACTGGACCCTGGAGGCGCACTGGAAACAAGGAGCGCTGAGCCAGCACAACCTTTCCTGGACAGATACCCATTTTAGCACGACAAGTGCGAGGAGCTGACACAGGACGTACTGGGCTGTGAAGGCGTACTGGATACCTGGTGCGTATAGCCAGCATCAATTGTACACAATGGCACACTTCTCAGAACAAGTGCGAGGAACTGGCACAGGTGGCATCGGACAGCTAACACACTCCTCAGGGCGAATGCCGTGCATACTATGCCAAACCAACAGCTCTCTCTCTTTACTCTCCTCCAATTTGTCCAATAACTCCTCAAAGTTCTCTAACTCTCCCCTCTGTTCACTCTCCTCCAATTTGTCCATTAACTTCTCGACAGTCTGACTCACCCCTCAACTTCGCCGACCACTCAGTGTGCCTCCCCCCCAAAAAATGTGGGCTGTCTTTTGGGCTTGTGTCGTGGCCGCGAACCCTGGCGTCGTCGCTGTTGTTTCCTCGCTGCTTCTGTCTCCTGCCATAATCTCTTCCCACGCCCAGGATGTCCTCCACTCCTGGCTTTCCTCCTGGGCACGCTGCTTGGTACATTGTTGGTGGGATCTTCTGTCACGCTCGTCGAAATGATTGGACCAAGGCGCAGATTGTGTAGAATTCCACATGTTTAATAATTAATAAACTCACCAAACAAAACAGAAGAAAAACGAAACGTGACGTTCTGGGCTGTTCACAGGCAGCTACACAAAAACAAGATCCCACAAAACACAAAGGGGAAATGGCTGCATAAATATGATCCCCAATCAGAGACAACAATAAACAGCTGCCTCTGATTGGGAACCAAACCAGGCCAACATAGAAATATAAATCACCTAGATGAACCACCCTAGTCACACCCCGACATAACCAACATAGAGAATGAAAAGCTTTCTATTGTCAGGGCGTGACACACACACAGGTCGTTGAGTAGAACATGAGATGTCCGGATGACTGTATGTATGTGTCAGTAGTAGAGTAGTCTGATTCTAACACAGGATTCATTGTAGAGAGAAGCCAACCAGAATACTGTCTTCATCTGCCTCCATTATCTCAACCAATCATGTCTTTTTATCATACAAATCACATTAAAGCGTATGTGGTATTCTTTTCCATCTAATTCATTGTTTTTAAACTTTAGATCCAATTGTTGCTTCGCTGTGCCACTTCTTCTTCTTTTGGTAAGTAACGTATATTATTTTGATAAAAAGGGCTACTTGCCGTCACATCTTAGATTGCATTCCATCTTTGTTGTTTACTCAGTGAAGCCTGTACTCGAGTGAACTGTGTGTGTGGGCGTGTAACATCTGTATTGAAAACCGGATGGGAATTAAAGTACATGGTTCAGTCGGGGTTAATATAGGCTGATTCAAAGTGTGTAGTCTCTGTAGTGGGCTGAAACCCAGTGATTCTCCACTGAATGTTGGTTGTAATTACAGAGTAAGGCATGGAGAGTTCTCATATGTTTCATTCTACAGAAGAGGGAGGAAACGTTTTTGTTTTTCAACAGCAACATGAAAGCTTTAATATGGGGGGTATCAAACAGACGGCCCTCTGGCGTGTGTCTCATGGTTGACTTACTATCCACAATATAGAGAAGCAGCCAATGACATGTTGCACCTGTTAGTGTACAATCACCTTGAGTCAAGCAACAGTGAGCCCCACTAACACATCAACGGCAGTAAAGTTTTGTCACCCAGTATGTCCTGTCTACTCTCCCATGCCATAGAGATAATGTTGTATCTCCATTTTAAAGTAGTCAATTTTCTTCTTTTGATGTTTGAAAAGTGTAAAGCTAATATTGGTGACTTACGAACCAAATATTTTGTTGTTCATGTATTGTGGACAGTAGATGGAGTTGATATAGACTACATATACAAAAGAACATGGACAACGCTTCAAATTAGTGGAGTCAGCTATTTCAGTCACACCCGTCGCTGACAGGTGTATAAAAATCGAGCACACTGCCATGCAATCTCCATAGACAAACATTGGCCTTACTGAAGAACTCAGTGGCTTAATGTATTGTGTGGTAACATCTTAAAGCCTTTTACAAACCAATAAAGGCAATACTCAGATTTGCTGATTGCTCCCAACCCATTGGAATCCTCACCCAGTTGACTACTTTAAAATGCTGGAAGCCCTCAATAGCAATGTGCATGCAAAAAAAAGCTAGTTATTTTCAAGTAATGACCTCCATGTCCCATTTGTAGACATTATTGACCCCTGGCAGGTCAGCGAGAGAGGACTACCAGCACGTGCACACACAGATGGGTATTTATCCTGTTTAATTATTTCAAATGATCAGTTTAAAAATCACCCGTTTATAGTGTCAGTTGAAGTGGATTTTCCCAGTCGTAGGTGGTAAATATCACCTTCCCACTTTGTTTTGAACTCAGCATCAGTCCTGGAGATAATGTCTGTGCTGCTGGAGGATTGTTCAAGTCGGTTGCTCATCTGTTGGTTGAATTGTTTGTTTGGCAGCCACTCGTCGTCTACCGTTGTAGTCAAGCGTCTGTGGAACCCAGCCCAAGGTCAGTCCAGTCCGGTATGCTACAGAGAGGAAAACACACATGAGCAAGGAGCCATTCTGAACAGAAGTATTCCACCACACATGTATGGTCCACCTCTGGTGGCAAGGACATCGGCGGCTGGTTGTTGTTGTTGTAGCAGCATCAGTTTGGCGGTAGTCTTCCTTCTCTAGCAGACAACCCCAGAGTGAAATGGAAATTCCATCTTAAGAAGTTCAGATTGCTCGTTAGTCAATGAGGCCGAAGTGCGGCAGACCTCGGCCAATTCTCTTCTCCAAGGCGAACAGCCAAGGGGGTGGAGTCTACAATAAATACATTCAGACAACAAGGAAGAGAACACAGAGAACACACCCTGAACAAACAAAACCGCCCCCCCCCCCCCATTGTCTCCCTCTGTTCATGTTCCTCCTTTTTTTTCATGTCATAGGCAGCTAATGTATTGTTCACATCCAAGAGAATCTCTCTCTCTCTCTCTCTCTCTCTCTCTCTCTCTCTCTCTCTCTCTCTCTCTCTCTCTCTCTCTCTCTCTCTCTCTCTCTCTCTCTCTCTCTCTCTCTCTCTCTCTCTCTCTCTCTCTCTCTCTCTCTCTCTCTCTCTCTCTCTCTCTCTCTCTCTCTCTCTCTCTCTCTCTCTCTCTCTCTCTCTCTCTCTCTCTCTCTCTCTCTCTCTCTCTCTCTCTCTCTCTCTCTCTCTCTCATTGCATGGGAAACATATGTTTACATTGCCAAAGCAATTGAAATAGACAATAAACAAAAATTTACAGTTAACATTACCCTTACAAATTTATTATTATTTGGTTTTAAATATACTGAAGTATCAAAAGTAAAGTATGGATCATTTCAAATTCTTCATGTTAAGCATCAGTTTCTTTTTTTCAATTTACAGATAGCCAGGGGCACCACACTCCAACACTCAGACATAATTTACAGATAGCCAGGGGCACACTCCAACACTCAGACATCATTTACAGATAGCCAGGGGCACACTCCAACACTCAGACATAATTTACAGATAGCCAGGGACACACTCCAACACTCAGACATCATTTACAGATAGCCAGGGACACACTCCAACACTCAGACATCATGTACAGATAGCCAGGGACACACTCCAACACTCAGACATCCTTTACAGATAGCCAGGGACACACTCCAACACTCAGACATCATTTACAAATAGCCAGGGACACACTCCAACACTCAGACATAATTTACAGATAGCCAGGGACACACTCCAACACTCAGACATCATTTACAGATAGCCAGGGACACACTCCAACACTCAGACATGATTTACAGATAGCCAGGGACACACTCCAACACTCAGACATAATTTACAGATAGCCAGGGACACACTCCAACACTCAGACATAATTTACAAATAGCCAGGGACACACTTCAACACTCAGACATCATTTACAGATAGCCAGGGGCACACTCCAACACTCAGACATGATTTACAGATAGCCAGGGGCACACTCCAACACTCAGACATCATTTACAGATAGCCAGGGGCACACTCCAACACTCAGACATCATTTACAGATAGCCAGGGGCACACTCCAACACTCAGACATCATTTACAGATAGCCAGGGGCACACTCCAACACTCAGACATCATTTACAGATAGCCAGGGACACACTCCAACACTCAGACATCATTTACAGATAGCCAGGGACACACTCCAACACTCAGACATCATTTACAGATAGCCAGGGGCACACTCCAACACTCAGACATAATATACAGATAGCCAGGGACACACTCCAACACTCAGACATACTTTACAGATAGCCAGGGACACACTCCAACACTCAGACATAATTTACAGATAGCCAGGGACACACTCCAACACTCAGACATCATTTACAGATAGCCAGGGACACACTCCAACACTCAGACATCATTTACAGATAGCCAGGGACACACTCCAGCACTCAGACATCATTTACAGATAGCCAGGGGCACACTCCAACACTCAGACATGATTTACAGATAGCCAGGGACACACTCCAACACTCAGACATCATTTACAGATAGCCAGGGACACACTCCAACACTCAGACATCATTTACAGATAGCCAGGGACACACTCCAACACTCAGACATCATTTACAGATAGCCAGGGACACACTCCAACACTCAGACATCATTTACAGATAGCCAGGGGCACACTCCAACACTCAGACATAATTTACAGATAGCCAGGGGCACATTCCAACACTCAGACATAATTTACAGATAGCCAGGGGCACATTCCAACACTCAGACATCATTTACAGATAGCCAGGGGCACACTCCAACACTCAAACATCATTTACAAATGAAGCATGTGTGCTTAGTGAGTCCGTCAGATCAGAGGCAGTAGGGATGACCAGAAATGTTCTCTTGATAAGTGCGTGAATTGGACCATTTTCCTGTCCTGCTAAGCATTCAAAATGTAATGAGTATTTTGGGGGTCAGGGAAAATGTATGGAGTAAAAAGTACATACTTTTCTTCAGGAATGTAGTAAAGTAAAAGTAAAAGTGGTCAAAAAAAAGATATAGTAAAGTACAGATGAAAATGACTTAAGCAGTACTTTCAAGTATTTTTACTTAATTACTTTACACCACTGGCCCCAATGTCCACCAACCAACCTACAGTAACAACCTACAGGCCAGTTGTCACACACACACACACAAGTATTTTTACTTAATTACTTTACACCACTGGCCCCAATGTCCACCAACCAACCTACAGTAACAACCTACAGGCCAGTTGTCACACACACACACACACACACACAAGTATTTTTACTTAATTACTTTACACCACTGGCCCCAATGTCCACCAACCAACCTACAGTAACAACCTACAGGCCAATTGTCACACACACACACACACACACACACACACACACACACACACACACACGTATTTGCAGTGAGAGGTTGTCTATGTTCCATAGGGATGGGCACGGTTATTCGAATATCCAAACGAACGTTACTATTTAAATACTTGCGAGAGTATTTGTTTTTTTAGGAAACAAATCATAGGCCTAATTTAACAATGGAAAGTTTTTGTCTCAAATAAATAAAATGATCTATGTGACATTGCTACACACAAGGATGTATACCATGAATTGAATAAAACAACAAACTTTTGAACATAGTTTTTTATAACGTGCACCCCATAAAAAAAGAGATACCGGTAGAATACACAGGTTTCACGCATGTAGCTTGTTGTTGTTGACACCAGTCAGACGCTCCATGTGCAGCAACGTGAAGAGGGAGATCTCTAATCAATAGAATTGAAAATTATGGAATTAAGTTAGCTAAATGAGAAGGGGTAGGCTACAACGAGCTTGTAGGCTGCGGTTGATTCTGAATGGAGTTGTTGTAGACAAACATATGTTGGCTACGTGTTGAAATGCTCATATGTTTCATTGTAGCTTCATGTGTTGTCTTATCACCATGACCACAACTTTCTAAAACAATGTCAAATATATAGAAGAAATATAGACCATCCACTGAGCACACAATGGTTGAATCAACGTTGTTTCCACGTCATTTTAAATGAAATTGCGTTGAACTTGCGTTGCCTGTGCCCAGTGGGTAATGATATCAGGAGGCCCAAAGAAGATGGTGAGAAGGACCACTTCAACTATTTTAGAAGAAGGGGACGGCTGTTGAGTGAGAAACCCTCTCTTCCTGTCTGGTGTGAACTGAGGACACATTGGACAGTGACAGGTTTACTTTGAAGAGGATCAAATATAGACACACACACGCACACACACATACACACACACACACTCTTCCAAGAGCCTTGCCAGTGCCTGAGGAGGATGACAGGTTGACTTTGTGGGGGATTAAGGATGTTTGCACAGGCCAGCTCAGAGCTCCAGCCTTGCAGTGTCTCCCCAGTGTCTCCCCAGTGTCTCCTAGTGCCAAGTCCCCCTCCGGCTGGCTGCTTTGTCTAACCTCCGCCAGGCACAGAGACAGTACTGATCTCTGACTGGGACATGGTGAATATACCACTCCACTCGAGCAGACTAATGTCTGGGGCTTGGTGAATGGGGCCCTAATACCAGCTCAATGAAGGGAGAGAACAAGGAGAAAATACACACATACGCACATCACCAAGGCACACACACACACAGGCATGTACACACACACACACACACACACACACACACAGAGGAGGTGTAGAAACTTGATGTTCAGCCAAGTGCTACAGAGAGAAAAGTGCTCTTTCCATCCCCTTAGGTCTTGGCAGGACATGTCCTGAGCTCTCACATTACACTATCTACTGCGTAGATGTAAGAGACAAGCATGTGTTTTTGCCTGGGGAACATATTTAGTATTATGAATGCTCTGTATTCATTGGCTTTTAGAGACTGTGGGTTTGTAAATGACAAACAGACTACAGTCACCAATACAGCTTTACATGTTCTGTACAGTTCAAACATCACACAGCCTGGATCATTCATTCATTGATATTCAACAATATACTATTATTCTCTTAGCTAGCACACCACATAGGTTCAGTCCGTTCACCCCTCCAGTGCCTGCCCTCAGTGCAGGTGTCTGGGGTTTTCTCCTGTGTTCAGATCTGTGCCCCGTGTAGCTCAGTTGGCTTGCTTCGCCAGGGTTGTTGGTTTTGATTCCCACAGTGGACCAGTATGAAAAAAGTATGAAAATGTATGCACTCATTACTGTAAGTCGGTCTGGATAAGAGCATCTGTTGAATGACTTAAATGTAATTGTAGAGAAAATGAAAACATACGGCCAGCAGCTCCTGAGGCAGTCTACGGGCTGGATGGGGGTTTGATCAATCAACATCTTTGATAAAATCAGAGCCTTTTTTAAGTTGATCAACCTGCCCCATGTGTTAACTTACCTGTCCCCAACCCTAAATACATGATCCATACTGTATGTCAACTAGATTCAGCTGTGTGCCAATTTCTTTCTTGAGCAGATGGTCAAGGGTACAGAACATAATTACAAATCATTTGTAGACTACAAATTGACAGCAAGAAGCCCAAATCTTCAGCACATTTCCCCTCCCTCTATACAGTTGCTACTGTATATGAAAGATGATGTTAAAATAAAGACATGTTCCATGGAGAAAGAGATTAACTCGCCGAACATTAAGTCGTACTTCCAAGTACACAAAGAAAAGCATTTGAAAAGTGTTATTCCGCAGGAATAGTACCATACGGAACAGATCATGCTATTTGATAACGTTTGGGCTAACATAACATTCAACCTGCCCCTTGAATCACCCCTTCGCACCAAAGGCATTTTAAACAAGGAAACTCCAACGCACATGCAACTGGTTCTCTTGTTTAATCACATCAAGCCTTGTCTCATAGACTAGATGTTTGGTATGAGGACAGCAAACAACATTGGTTGGGGTGGAGGGGTCGATGTATAACGCAAACGTCTAGCAACCCAAATCTCATCACGGACAACTTAAATATTTTTTGCTAATTAGAAATTTACAACTATTTAATAGTTTTTAGCTACCATACAACTAAACTCAGCAAAAAAAGAAACGTCCCTTTTTCAGGACCCTGTCTTTCAAAGATAGTTCGTATCAATCCAAATAACTTCACAGATCTTCATTGTAAAGGGTTTACACTGTTTCCCATGCTTGTTCAATGAACCATAAACAATTAATGAACATGCATCTGTGGAACGGCCATTAAGACACTAACAGCTTGCAGACGGTAGGCAATTAAGGTCACAGTTATGAAAACTTAGGACACTAAATAGGCCTTTCTACTGACTCTGAAAAACACCAAAAGAAAGATGCCCAGGGTCCCTGCTCATCTGCATGAACATGCCTTAGGCATGCTGCAAGGAGGCATGAGGACTGCAGAGGTTGCCAGGGAAATAAACTGCAATGTCCGTACTGTGAGACGCCTAAGACAGCACTACAGGGAGACAGGACAGACAGGTGATCAACCTCGCAGTGGCAGATCACGTGTAATAACACCTGCACTGGATCGGTACATCTGAACATCACACCTGCGGGACAGGTACAGGAAGGCAACAGCAACTGCCCGAGTTACACCAGGAACTCATCATCCCTCCATCAGTGCTCAGACTGTCTGCAGTAGGCTGAGAGAGGCTGGAATCAGGGCTTGTAGGCCTGTTGTAAGGAAGGTCCTTACCAGACATCACCAGCAACAACATTGCCTATAGGTACAAACCCACTGGACCAGACAGGACTGGCAAAAAGTGCTCATCACTGACGAGTCATGGTTTTGTCTCACCAGGTGTGATGGTCGGATTCACGTTTATCGTCGAAGGAATGAACGTTACGTCGAGGTCTGTACTCTGGAGCGGGATCAATTTGGAGGTAGAGGGTCCGTCATGGTCTGGGGCGGTGTGTCACAGCATTATCAGACTGAGCTTGTTGTCATTGCAGGCAATTTCAACGCTGTGCGTTACAGGGAAGACCTCCTTCTCCCTCATGTGGTACACATCCTGCTTCATGACCCTCCAGCATGAAAATGCCACCAGCCATACTGCTCGTTCTGTGCAAGATTTCCTGCAAGACAGGAATGTCAGTGTCCTGCCATGGCCAGCGAAGATCCCGGATCTCAATCCCATTGAGCACATCTGGCACCTGTTTGATCGGAGGGTGAGGGCTAGGGCCATTCCCCCCAGAAATGTCCGGGAACTTGCAGGTGCCTTGGTGGAAGAGTGGGGTAACATCTCCATGCAAGAACTGACAAATCTGGTGCAGTCAATGAGGAGGAGATGCACTGCAGTACTTAATGCAGCTGGTGGCCACACCAGAATACGGACTGTTATTTATTTGACCCCCCCCCCTTTGTTCAGGGACACATTTTTCAATTTCTGTTAGTCACATATCTGTGGAACTTGTTCACTTTATGTTTCAGTTGTTGAATCTTGTTAGAAATACAAATATTTACACGTTAAGTTTGCTGAAAATAAATGCAGTTGACAGTGAGAGGACGTTTCTTTTTTTGCTGAGTTTACTTAGTATGTTAGCTAAACCTTCCTCTAACCCTAACCCTAACCTTAACCCCTAACTCATGGCCTAGCTAACGTTAGCATTAGCCACCTAGCCACCTAGCTAACGTTAGCTACAACAAATTGGAATTCGTAACATATCTTATGAATTGTATTTCGGAACATAACATACAAATTGGATGATGGACATCCACAAATGAATACATAGCATAGTAACATATCCTACCAAATGGAGTGTCCCGGATTTACGTTCACTATGTTACAAAACCCTGAACAACTTATTTAAGGCAACTGCCCTCTCTCTCTCTCTCCCTCCCTTATCTCTCTAATACACTTTCTGCATACAGTGATTTCCCAAGTTGTAAATATTTTGCAGTGTCTCATAGAGACACAGAGCCTCATTGTGAAACAGAGAGGGCAGGCTGTATCTGTGCTCCTCTGACAACACTTCTGTTTACATTACACAACGATAACATGACTTCCTGGTGAATAGGGATTCTAAATCCAATAATGAAATGGCACCACATGCAGAAGTATGTTGTGCTCAATTCGTTTTTTTCTATTTGATAAATGAATGGCCTTAGGTTTGCGCATGACTCTCATTCACACAATGATTGGATGAAAGGCAAACATACGAGTCATTGCTTTACGAGCGTCTACACATCACTTATCTCACATGTCCTCATATCCTCTGGCCTACAGTCTTGAATGTTCAGAAATGAGACGTAAATCTTCCCACTATCAGTGACATCAGCTGTGTAAAGAAGGCATGCACATGAGGTCAGGATCTGGGGCGATACACCAGTCTGCCCCTAATTTCTCCAGTCCGTCTCTCATTTCGTCTGTCCGACTATCAAATCAAGGCTAGGAGGTTACCATCTGGTCATTGAGACTCTGCTTTAGTTTAAAACACAGTTATATAGAAGGAGTTGTTCAGGGAGAACATGCTTTGGCCTAGAGTCAGGCATTTACATGATATTGAGACTTAGATTTGGCCTCTTACAGTTTATACAGATAATTTCCATTGCCATACTCAGTCAGAAAATTAAGAGAAGTGCATTTCAGAAGTTGTCAATGAGGAAATAGTCGCTAAAGCTTTATACGTGATTTAGATCCAGTTGAACAACTCCCAACACTCCGGTCCCTTACTTTACTGTAGCGGTCTTGGTCGGAACGCCAAGATTCCTGAGGGAGCAGTGAGTGGGTTATTCCTTTACTGAGTCATTTTCTTGACTCTTATCCCTAGTTCCCAGGCAGCTAGCAGGCTCCAGCTCTACAGTCTGCAGCCGGTGGATGTGAAAGACCAGTTCTCCAAAAGTTCTCCAAAAGGATCATTTCACTTTTCAGAGAGGAGAAAAAGGAAATCTGTTTCTCAAGCTCCATAACATAGTCAGTACCTGTCAGGGTTCTTCTCTTCTAATCAGGGTTTTTCTCATCTAATCAGGGTTATTCTCTTCTAGTCAGGGTTCTTCTCATCTAGTCAGGGTTCTTCTCATCTAGTCAGGGTTCTTCTCATCTAATCTGGGTTCTTCTCATCTAGTCAGGGTTCTTCTCATCTAGTCAGGGTTATTCTCATCTAGTCAGGGTTCTTCTCATCTAGTCAGGGTTCTTCTCATCTAGTCTGGGTTCTTCTCATCTAGTCTGGGTTCTTCTCATCTAGTCAGGGTTCTTCTCATCTAGTCAGGGTTCTTCTCATCTAGTCAGGGTTCTTCTCATCTAGTCAGGGTTCTTCTCATCTAGTCTGGGTTCTTCTCATCTAGGCATTCTTTGGAAGGTTTTGAAGTCATACTAAGAAGGACCCTACTGTGAAGTGCCATAGACTAAATCACCCTACTGTGAAGTGCCATAGTCTAAATCCCCCTACTGTGAAGTGCCATAGTCTAAAACACCCTACTGTGAAGTGCCATAGTCTAAATCACTCTACTGTGAAGTGCTATAGTCTAAAACACCCTACTGTGAAGTGCCATAGTCTAAATCACCCTACTGTGAAGTGCCATAGTCTAAATCACCCTACTGTGAAGTGCCATAGTCTAAATCACCCTACTGTGAAGTGCCATAGTCTAAAACACCCTACTGTGAAGTGCCATAGTCTAAATCACCCTACTGTGAAGTGCCATAGTCTAAATCACCCTACTGTGAAGTGCCATAGTCTAAATCACCCTACTGTGAAGTGCCATAGTCTAAAACACCCTACTGTGAAGAGCAATAGTCTAAATCACCCTACTGTGAAGTGCCATAGTCTAAATCACCCTACTGTGAAGTGCCATAGTCTAAATCACCCTACTGTGAAGTGCCATAGTCTAAATCACCCTACTGTGAAGTACCATAGTCTAAATCACCCTACTGTGAAGTGCCTCACCCTACTGTGAAGTGCCATAGTCTAAATCACCCTACTGTGAAGTGCCATAGTCTAAATCACCCTACTGTGAAGTACCATAGTCTAAATCACCCTACTGTGAAGTGCCATAGTCTAAATCACCCTACTGTGAAGTGCCATAGTCTAAATCACCCTACTGTGAAGCGCCATAGTCTAAAACACCCTACTGTGAAGTGCCATAGTCTAAATCACCCTACTGTGAAGTGCCATAGTCTAAATCACCCTACTGTGAAG
Organism: Oncorhynchus mykiss; assembly: GCF_057628025.1. Lineage (NCBI taxonomy): Eukaryota > Metazoa > Chordata > Actinopteri > Salmoniformes > Salmonidae > Oncorhynchus > Oncorhynchus mykiss. The sequence continues at coordinate 86,872,996 of NC_143024.1, read as the reverse complement.
TGCCATAGTCTAAATCACCCTACTGTGAAGTGCCATAGTCTAAAACACCCTACTGTGAAGTGCCATAGTCTAAATTACCCTACTGTGAAGTGCCATAGTCTAAATCACCCTACTGTGAAGTGCCATAGTCTAAATCACCCTACTGTGAAGTGCCATAGTCTAAAACACCCTACTGTGAAGTGCCATAGTCTAAATCACCCTACTGTGAAGTGCCATAGTCTAAATCACCCGACTGTGAAGTGCCATAGTCTAAATCACCCTACTGTGAAGTGCCATAGTCTAAAACACCCTACTGTGAAGTGCCATAGTCTAAATCACCCTACTGTGAAGTGCCATAGTCTAAAACACCCTACTGTGAAGTGCCATAGTCTAAATCACCCTACTGTGAAATGCCATAGTCTAAATAACCCTACTGTGAAGTACCATAGTCTAAATCACCCTACTGTGAAGTGCCATAGTCTAAATCACTCTACTGTGAAGTGCCATAGTCTAAATCACCCTACTGTGAAGTGCCATAGTCTAAATAACCCTACTGTGAAGTGCCATAGTCTAAATCACCCTACTGTGAAGTGCCATAGTCTAAATCACCCTACTGTGAAGTGCCATAGTCTAAATCACCCTACTGTGAAGTACCATAGTCTAAATCACCCTTCTGTGAAGTGCCATAGTCTAAATCACCCCACTGTGAAATGCCATAGTCTAAATCACCCTACTGTGAAGTGCCATAGTCTAAATCACCCGACTGTGAAGTGCCATAGTCTAAATCACCCTACTGTGAAGTGCCATAGTCTAAAACACCTTACTGTGAAGTGCCATAGTCTAAATCACCCTACTGTGAAGTGCCATAGTCTAAAACACCCTACTGTGAAGTGCCATAGTCTAAATCACCCTACTGTGAAGTGCCATAGTCTAAATCACCCTACTGTGAAGTACCATAGTCTAAATCACCCTTCTGTGAAGTGCCATAGTCTAAATCACCCTACTGTGAAATGCCATAGTCTAAATCACCCTACTGTGAAGTGCCATAGTCTAAATCACCCGACTGTGAAGTGCCATAGTCTAAATCACCCTACTGTGAAGTGCCATAGTCTAAAACACCTTACTGTGAAGTGCCATAGTCTAAATCACCCTACTGTGAAGTGCCATAGTCTAAAACACCCTACTGTGAAGTGCCATAGTCTAAATCACCCTACTGTGAAGTGCCATAGTCTAAATAACCCTACTGTGAAGTGCCATAGTCTAAATCACCCTACTGTGAAGTGCCATAGTCTAAATCACCCTACTGTGAAGTGCCATAGTCTAAATCACCCTACTGTGAAGTACCATAGTCTAAATCACCCTTCTGTGAAGTGCCATAGTCTAAATCACCCTACTGTGATGTGCCATAGTCTAAATCACCCTACTGTGAAGTGCCATAGTCTAAAACACCCTACTGTGAAGTGCCATAGTCTAAATCACCCTACTGTGAAGTGCCATAGTCTAAATCACCCTACTGTGAAGTGCCATATTCTAAATCACCCTACTGTGAAGTGCCATAGTCTAAATCACCCTACTGTGAAGTGCCATAGTCTAAATCACCCTACTGTGAAGTGCCATAGTCTAAATCACTCTACTGTGAAGTGCCATAGTCTAAAACACCCTACTGTGAAGTGCCATAGTCTAAAACACCCTACTGTGAAGTGCCATAGTCTAAATCACCCTACTGTGAAGTGCCATAGTCTAAATCACCCTACTGTGAAGTGCCATAGTCTAAAACACCCTACTGTGAAGTGCCATAGTCTAAATCACCCTACTGTGAAGTGCCATAGTCTAAATCACCCGACTGTGAAGTGCCATAGTCTAAATCACCCTACTGTGAAGTGCCATAGTCTAAAACACCTTACTGTGAAGTGCCATAGTCTAAATCACCCTACTGTGAAGTGCCATAGTCTAAAACACCCTACTGTGAAGTGCCATAGTCTAAATCACCCTACTGTGAAGTGCCATAGTCTAAATCACCCTACTGTGAAGTACCATAGTCTAAATCACCCTTCTGTGAAGTGCCATAGTCTAAATCACCCTACTGTGAAATGCCATAGTCTAAATCACCCTACTGTGAAGTGCCATAGTCTAAATCACCCGACTGTGAAGTGCCATAGTCTAAATCACCCTACTGTGAAGTGCCATAGTCTAAAACACCTTACTGTGAAGTGCCATAGTCTAAATCACCCTACTGTGAAGTGCCATAGTCTAAAACACCCTACTGTGAAGTGCCATAGTCTAAATCACCCTACTGTGAAGTGCCATAGTCTAAATAACCCTACTGTGAAGTGCCATAGTCTAAATCACCCTACTGTGAAGTGCCATAGTCTAAATCACCCTACTGTGAAGTGCCATAGTCTAAATCACCCTACTGTGAAGTACCATAGTCTAAATCACCCTTCTGTGAAGTGCCATAGTCTAAATCACCCTACTGTGATGTGCCATAGTCTAAATCACCCTACTGTGAAGTGCCATAGTCTAAAACACCCTACTGTGAAGTGCCATAGTCTAAATCACCCTACTGTGAAGTGCCATAGTCTAAATCACCCTACTGTGAAGTGCCATATTCTAAATCACCCTACTGTGAAGTGCCATAGTCTAAATCACCCTACTGTGAAGTGCCATAGTCTAAATCACCCTACTGTGAAGTGCCATAGTCTAAATCACTCTACTGTGAAGTGCCATAGTCTAAAACACCCTACTGTGAAGTGCCATAGTCTAAAACACCCTACTGTGAAGTGCCATAGTCTAAATCACCCTACTGTGAAGTGCCATAGTCTAAATCACCCTACTGTGAAGTGCCATAGTCTAAATCACCCTACTGTCAAGTGCCATAGTCTAAATCACCCTACTGTGAAGTGCCATAGTCTAAATCTCCCTACTGTGAAGTGCCATAGTCTAAATAACCCTACTGTGAAGTGCCATAGTCTAAATCACCCTACTGTGAAGTGCCATAGTCTAAATCACCCTACTGTGAAGTGCCATAGTCTAAATCACCCTACTGTGAAGTGCCATAGTCTAAATCACCCTACTGTGAAGTGCCATAGTCTAAATAACCCTACTGTGAAGTGCCATAGTCTAAATCACTCTACTGTGAAGTGCCATAGTCTAAATCACCCTACTGTGAAGTGCCATAGTCTAAATCACCCTACTGTGAAGTACCATCGTCTAAATCACCCTACTGTGAAGTACCATATTCTAAATAACCCTACTGTGAAGTGCCATAGTCTAAATCACCCTACTGTGAAGTGCCATAGTCTAAAACACCCTACTGTGAAGTGCCATAGTCTAAATCACCCTACTGTGAAGTGCCATAGTCTAAATCACCCTACTGTGAAGTGCCATAGTCTAAATCACCCTACTGTGAAGTGCCATAGTCTAAATCACCCTACTGTGAAGTGCCATAGTCTAAATCACTCTACTGTGAAGTGCCATAGTCTAAATCACCCTACTGTGAAGTGCCATAGTCTAAAACACCCTACTGTGAAGTGCCATAGTCTAAATCACCCTACTGTGAAGTGCCATAGTCTAAATCACCCTACTGTGAAGTGCCATAGTCTAAATCACCCTACTGTGAAGTGCCATAGTCTAAATCACCCTACTGTGAAGTGCCATAGTCTAAATCACTCTACTGTGAAGTGCCATAGTCTAAATTACCCTACTGTGAAGTGCCATAGTCTAAATCACCCTACTGTGAAGTGCCATAGTCTAAATCGCTCTACTGTGAAGTGACATAGTCTAAAACACCCTACTGTGAAGTACCATAGTCTAAAACACCCTACTGTGAAGTGCCATAGTCTAAATCACCCTACTGTGAAGTGCCATAGTCTAAATCACCCTACTGTGAAGTGCCATAGTCTAAATCACCCTACTGTCAAGTGCCATAGTCTAAATCACCCTACTGTGAAGTGCCATAGTCTAAATCTCCCTACTGTGAAGTGCCATAGTCTAAATAACCCTACTGTGAAGTGCCATAGTCTAAATCACCCTACTGTGAAGTGCCATAGTCTAAATCACCCTACTGTGAAGTGCCATAGTCTAAATCACCCTACTGTGAAGTGCCATAGTCTAAATCACCCTACTGTGAAGTACCATAGTCTAAATAACCCTACTGTGAAGTGCCATAGTCTAAATCACCCTACTGTGAAGTGCCATAGTCTAAATCACCCTACTGTGAAGTGCCATAGTCTAAATCACCCTACTGTGAAGTACCATCGTCTAAATCACCCTACTGTGAAGTACCATAGTCTAAATAACCCTACTGTGAAGTGCCATAGTCTAAATCACCCTACTGTGAAGTGCCATAGTCTAAAACACCCTACTGTGAAGTGCCATAGTCTAAATCACCCTACTGTGAAGTGCCATAGTCTAAATCACCCTACTGTGAAGTGCCATAGTCTAAATCACCCTACTGTGAAGTGCCATAGTCTAAATCACCCTACTGTGAAGTGCCATAGTCTAAATCACCCTACTGTGAAGTGCCATAGTCTAAATCACCCTACTGTGAAGTGCCATAGTCTAAATCACCCTACTGTGAAGTGCCATAGTCTAAATCACCCTACTGTGAAGTACCATAGTCTAAATCACCCTTCTGTGAAGTGCCATAGTCTAAATCACCCTACTGTGAAATACCATAGTCTAAATCACCCTACTGTGAAGTGCCATAGTCTAAATCACCCGACTGTGAAGTGCCATAGTCTAAATCACCCTACTGTGAAGTGCCATAGTCTAAAACACCCTACTGTGAAGTGCCATAGTCTAAATCACCCTACTGTGAAGTGCCATAGTCTAAAACACCCTACTGTGAAGTGCCATAGTCTAAATCACCCTACTGTGAAGTGCCATAGTCTAAATAACCCTACTGTGAAGTACGATAGTCTAAATCACCCGACTGTGAAGTGCCATAGTCTAAATCACCCTACTGTGAAGTGCCATAGTCTAAATCACCCTATTGTGAAGTGCCATAGTCTAAATAACCCTACTGTGAAGTGCCATAGTCTAAATCACCCTACTGTGAAGTGCCATAGTCTAAATCACCCTACTGTGAAGTGCCATAGTCTAAACCACCCTACTGTGAAGTACCATAGTCTAAATCACCCTTCTGTGAAGTGCCATAGTCTAAATCACCCTACTGTGAAGTGCCATAGTCTAAATCACCCGACTGTGAAGTGCCATAGTCTAAATCACCCTACTGTGAAGTGCCATAGTCTAAAACACCCTACTGTGAAGTGCCATAGTCTAAATCACCCTACTGTGAAGTGCCATAGTCTAAAACACCCTACTGTGAAGTGCCATAGTCTAAATCACCCTACTGTGAAGTGCCATAGTCTAAATAACCCTACTGTGAAGTACGATAGTCTAAATCACCCGACTGTGAAGTGCCATAGTCTAAATCACCCTACTGTGAAGTGCCATAGTCTAAATCACCCTACTGTGAAGTGCCATAGTCTAAATAACCCTACTGTGAAGTGCCATAGTCTAAATCACCCTACTGTGAAGTGCCATAGTCTAAATCACCCTACTGTGAAGTGCCATAGTCTAAACCACCCTACTGTGAAGTACCATAGTCTAAATCACCCTTCTGTGAAGTGCCATAGTCTAAATCACCCTACTGTGAAGTGCCATAGTCTAAATCACCCTACTGTGAAGTGCCATAGTCTAAAACACCCTACTGTGAAGTGCCATAGTCTAAATCACCCTACTGTGAAGTGCCATAGTCTAAATCACCCTACTGTGAAGTGCCATATTCTAAATCACCCTACTGTGAAGTGCCATAGTCTAAATCACCCTACTGTGAAGTGCCATAGTCTAAATCACCCTACTGTGAAGTGCCATAGTCTAAATCACTCTACTGTGAAGTGCCATAGTCTAAAACACCCTACTGTGAAGTGCCATAGTCTAAAACACCCTACTGTGAAGTGCCATAGTCTAAATCACCCTACTGTGAAGTGCCATAGTCTAAATCACCCTACTGTGAAGTGCCATAGTCTAAATCACCCTACTGTCAAGTGCCATAGTCTAAATCACCCTACTGTGAAGTGCCAAAGTCTAAATCTCCCTACTGTGAAGTGCCATAGTCTAAATAACCCTACTGTGAAGTGCCATAGTCTAAATCACCCTACTGTGAAGTGCCATAGTCTAAATCACCCTACTGTGAAGTGCCATAGTCTAAATCACCCTACTGTGAAGTGCCATAGTCTAAATCACCCTACTGTGAAGTACCATAGTCTAAATCACCCTTCTGTGAAGTGCCATAGTCTAAATCACCCTACTGTGAAATACCATAGTCTAAATCACCCTACTGTGAAGTGCCATAGTCTAAATCACCCGACTGTGAAGTGCCATAGTCTAAATCACCCTACTGTGAAGTGCCATAGTCTAAAACACCCTACTGTGAAGTGCCATAGTCTAAATCACCCTACTGTGAAGTGCCATAGTCTAAAACACCCTACTGTGAAGTGCCATAGTCTAAATCACCCTACTGTGAAGTGCCATAGTCTAAATAACCCTACTGTGAAGTACGATAGTCTAAATCACCCGACTGTGAAGTGCCATAGTCTAAATCACCCTACTGTGAAGTGCCATAGTCTAAATCACCCTATTGTGAAGTGCCATAGTCTAAATAACCCTACTGTGAAGTGCCATAGTCTAAATCACCCTACTGTGAAGTGCCATAGTCTAAATCACCCTACTGTGAAGTGCCATAGTCTAAACCACCCTACTGTGAAGTACCATAGTCTAAATCACCCTTCTGTGAAGTGCCATAGTCTAAATCACCCTACTGTGAAGTGCCATAGTCTAAATCACCCGACTGTGAAGTGCCATAGTCTAAATCACCCTACTGTGAAGTGCCATAGTCTAAAACACCCTACTGTGAAGTGCCATAGTCTAAATCACCCTACTGTGAAGTGCCATAGTCTAAAACACCCTACTGTGAAGTGCCATAGTCTAAATCACCCTACTGTGAAGTGCCATAGTCTAAATAACCCTACTGTGAAGTACGATAGTCTAAATCACCCGACTGTGAAGTGCCATAGTCTAAATCACCCTACTGTGAAGTGCCATAGTCTAAATCACCCTACTGTGAAGTGCCATAGTCTAAATAACCCTACTGTGAAGTGCCATAGTCTAAATCACCCTACTGTGAAGTGCCATAGTCTAAATCACCCTACTGTGAAGTGCCATAGTCTAAACCACCCTACTGTGAAGTACCATAGTCTAAATCACCCTTCTGTGAAGTGCCATAGTCTAAATCACCCTACTGTGAAGTGCCATAGTCTAAATCACCCTACTGTGAAGTGCCATAGTCTAAAACACCCTACTGTGAAGTGCCATAGTCTAAATCACCCTACTGTGAAGTGCCATAGTCTAAATCACCCTACTGTGAAGTGCCATATTCTAAATCACCCTACTGTGAAGTGCCATAGTCTAAATCACCCTACTGTGAAGTGCCATAGTCTAAATCACCCTACTGTGAAGTGCCATAGTCTAAATCACTCTACTGTGAAGTGCCATAGTCTAAAACACCCTACTGTGAAGTGCCATAGTCTAAAACACCCTACTGTGAAGTGCCATAGTCTAAATCACCCTACTGTGAAGTGCCATAGTCTAAATCACCCTACTGTGAAGTGCCATAGTCTAAATCACCCTACTGTCAAGTGCCATAGTCTAAATCACCCTACTGTGAAGTGCCAAAGTCTAAATCTCCCTACTGTGAAGTGCCATAGTCTAAATAACCCTACTGTGAAGTGCCATAGTCTAAATCACCCTACTGTGAAGTGCCATAGTCTAAATCACCCTACTGTGAAGTGCCATAGTCTAAATCACCCTACTGTGAAGTGCCATAGTCTAAATCACCCTACTGTGAAGTGCCATAGTCTAAATAACCCTACTGTGAAGTGCCATAGTCTAAATCACTCTACTGTGAAGTGCCATAGTCTAAATCACCCTACTGTGAAGTGCCATAGTCTAAATCACCCTACTGTGAAGTACCATCGTCTAAATCACCCTACTGTGAAGTACCATAGTCTAAATAACCCTACTGTGAAGTGCCATAGTCTAAATAACCCTACTGTGAAGTGCCATAGTCTAAATCACCCTACTGTGAAGTGCCATAGTCTAAAACACCCTACTGTGAAGTGCCATAGTCTAAATCACCCTACTGTGAAGTGCCATAGTCTAAATCACCCTACTGTGAAGTGCCATAGTCTAAATCACCCTACTGTGAAGTGCCATAGTCTAAATCACCCTACTGTGAAGTACCATCGTCTAAATCACCCTACTGTGAAGTACCATAGTCTAAATAACCCTACTGTGAAGTACCATAGTCTAAATAACCCTACTGTGAAGTGCCATAGTCTAAATCACCCTACTGTGAAGTGCCATAGTCTAAAACACCCTACTGTGAAGTGCCATAGTCTAAATCACCCTACTGTGAAGTGCCATAGTCTAAATCACCCTACTGTGAAGTGCCATAGTCTAAATCACCCTACTGTGAAGTGCCATAGTCTAAATCACCCTACTGTGAAGTGCCATAGTCTAAATCACTCTACTGTGAAGTGCCATAGTCTAAATCACCCTACTGTGAAGTGCCATAGTCTAAAACACCCTACTGTGAAGTGCCATAGTCTAAATCACCCTACTGTGAAGTGCCATAGTCTAAATCACCCTACTGTGAAGTGCCATAGTCTAAATCACCCTACTGTGAAGTGCCATAGTCTAAATCACCCTACTGTGAAGTGCCATAGTCTAAATCACTCTACTGTGAAGTGCCATAGTCTAAATCACCCTACTGTGAAGTGCCATAGTCTAAATCACCCTACTGTGAAGTGCCATAGTCTAAATCGCTCTACTGTGAAGTGACATAGTCCAAAACACCCTACTGTGAAGTGCCATAGTCTAAAACACCCTACTGTGAAGTGCCATAGTCTAAATCACCCTACTGTGAAGTGCCATAGTCTAAATCACCCTACTGTGAAGTGCCATAGTCTAAATCACCCTACTGTCAAGTGCCATAGTCTAAATCACCCTACTGTGAAGTGCCATAGTCTAAATCTCCCTACTGTGAAGTGCCATAGTCTAAATAACCCTACTGTGAAGTGCCATAGTCTAAATCACCCTACTGTGAAGTGCCATAGTCTAAATCACCCTACTGTGAAGTGCCATAGTCTAAATCACCCTACTGTGAAGTGCCATAGTCTAAATCACCCTACTGTGAAGTACCATAGTCTAAATACCCCTACTGTGAAGTGCCATAGTCTAAATCACCCTACTGTGAAGTGCCATAGTCTAAATCACCCTACTGTGAAGTGCCATAGTCTAAATCACCCTACTGTGAAGTACCATCGTCTAAATCACCCTACTGTGAAGTACCATAGTCTAAATAACCCTACTGTGAAGTGCCATAGTCTAAATCACCCTACTGTGAAGTGCCATAGTCTAAATCACCCTACTGTGAAGTGCCATAGTCTAAATCACCCTACTGTGAAGTGCCATAGTCTAAATCACCCTACTGTGAAGTGCCATAGTCTAAATCACCCTACTGTGAAGTACCATCGTCTAAATCACCCTACTGTGAAGTACCATAGTCTAAATAACCCTACTGTGAAGTACCATAGTCTAAATAACCCTACTGTGAAGTGCCATAGTCTAAATCACCCTACTGTGAAGTGCCATAGTCTAAAACACCCTACTGTGAAGTGCCATAGTCTAAATCACCCTACTGTGAAGTGCCATAGTCTAAATCACCCTACTGTGAAGTGCCATAGTCTAAATCACCCTACTGTGAAGTGCCATAGTCTAAATCACCCTACTGTGAAGTGCCATAGTCTAAATCACTCTACTGTGAAGTGCCATAGTCTAAATCACCCTACTGTGAAGTGCCATAGTCTAAAACACCCTACTGTGAAGTGCCATAGTCTAAATCACCCTACTTTGAAGTGCCATAGTCTAAATCACCCTACTGTGAAGTGCCATAGTCTAAATCACCCTACTGTGAAGTGCCATAGTCTAAATCACCCTACTGTGAAGTGCCATAGTCTAAATCACTCTACTGTGAAGTGCCATAGTCTAAATCACCCTACTGTGAAGTGCCATAGTCTAAATCACCCTACTGTGAAGTGCCATAGTCTAAATCGCTCTACTGTGAAGTGACATAGTCCAAAACACCCTACTGTGAAGTGCCATAGTCTAAAACACCCTACTGTGAAGTGCCATAGTCTAAATCACCCTACTGTGAAGTGCCATAGTCTAAATCACCCTACTGTGAAGTGCCATAGTCTAAATCACCCTACTGTCAAGTGCCATAGTCTAAATCACCCTACTGTGAAGTGCCATAGTCTAAATCTCCCTACTGTGAAGTGCCATAGTCTAAATAACCCTACTGTGAAGTGCCATAGTCTAAATCACCCTACTGTGAAGTGCCATAGTCTAAATCACCCTACTGTGAAGTGCCATAGTCTAAATCACCCTACTGTGAAGTGCCATAGTCTAAATCACCCTACTGTGAAGTACCATAGTCTAAATACCCCTACTGTGAAGTGCCATAGTCTAAATCACCCTACTGTGAAGTGCCATAGTCTAAATCACCCTACTGTGAAGTGCCATAGTCTAAATCACCCTACTGTGAAGTACCATCGTCTAAATCACCCTACTGTGAAGTACCATAGTCTAAATAACCCTACTGTGAAGTGCCATAGTCTAAATCACCCTACTGTGAAGTGCCATAGTCTAAAACACCCTACTGTGAAGTGCCATAGTCTAAATCACCCTACTGTGAAGTGCCATAGTCTAAATCACCCTACTGTGAAGTGCCATAGTCTAAATCACCCTACTGTGAAGTGCCATAGTCTAAATCACCCTACTGTGAAGTACCATAGTCTAAATCACCCTACTGTGAAGTGCCATAGTCTAAATCACCCTACTGTGATGTGCCATAGTCTAAATCACCCTACTGTGAAGTGCCATAGTCTAAATAACCCTACTGTGAAGTACCATAGTCTAAATCACCCTACTGTGAAGTGCCATAGTCTAAATCACCCTACTGTGAAGTGCCATAGTCTAAATCACCCTACTGTGAAGTGCCATAGTCTAAATAACCCTACTGTGAAGTTCATAGTCCTCAATTTGAGTTTTGGAATATACCTGCACTGCTGAACTCTGATAACCGTACTTTAACTGGGAGAACACTTGAAACCCCTCAAACTATCATGCAGTGGTGTAAAGTACTTATGCAAAATACTTTAAAGTACTGCTTAAGTCATTTTTTGGGGTATCTGTACTTTGCTATATCTATTTTTTTTTACAAATTGTACTTTTATTACACTACATTCCTAAAGAAAATATTGTACTTCTTACTCCATACATTTTCCCTGACACCCAAAAGTAATTGAAACATTTTGAATACTTAACAGGACAATAAAATAGTCAAATTCACACACTTATGAAGAGAGCATCCCTAATCATCCCTACTGCCTCTGATCTGGCAGACTCACTAAACACACATGCTTCATTTGTAAATGATGTCTGAGTGTTGGAGTGTGCCCCTGGCTATCCATACATTTTAAAAACAAGAAAATGGTGCGGTCTGGTTTGCTTAATATAAGGAACTTCAAATTACTTTTGATACTTAAGTATATTTGAGCAATTCCATTTACTTTTGACACTTAAGTATATTTAAAACCAAATACTTTTACTAAAGTATTATTATAATGGGTGACTTTCACTTTTACCTGAGTCATTTTCTATTAAGGTATCTTTACTTTTACTCAAGTATGACAATTGGGTACTTTTTCCACCACTGCTAACATGGTACTTTCTCTGTTCTGACACACCCTAGAGTCGATTGATGCAACCGTACGTCACACAGTGACATCATTTTGAATAGTGACTAGCTCCCTGTCTGTTTACGCTAGAGACTTCTTGTCGTGGCTGCAGGTCAATCCCCTCTTTCCGACGATATAAAGTTTACGGCTATTTCATAACATAGGGCTTGGGAAAGTGGTATTTTTCTGCTCGAGAGGATCCGGACCTGAAAATCATAAGGAAATCATCTGCAAAACCTGAACCGTTTGAGCTACAAACTACATGTAATAAGTAACTACCATGGAAAGATAAGACACGTGAACACGACGGTGTCGGTTGTTTAGCTCTATGACACCCTCAAGCTTTATTGCAGTCGTCTGAACTCTGTCGCGGACCTCCTAATTTTGAAGAGATCTTCTCACAAAACCAATATTCCAGACCGAATCCTCTGAGCTTCAAATTAATATGTCACCGATATTGAAAGGGCAGACTCCCAGGAACATGTTTGTAGCGCTCGTCGTTGGAATGAGGCGAGGACCAAAGCGCAGCGTGGTAAGTGTTCATCATTATATTTATTAAACAGAGAACACTGAACAAAATAACAAAGGAGAAACGAAACAAAACAGTTCTGTAAGGTGACAGACACATAACAGAAAACAATCACCCACACCACACAGGTGGGAAAAGGCTACCTAAGTATGATTCTCAATCAGAGACAACGAACCACACCTGCCTCTGATTGAGAACCATACCAGGCCAAACACAAAACCACAACATAGAAAAACGAACATAGACTACCCACCCAACTCACGCCCTGACCACACTAAAACAAAGACATAACAAAAGAACTAAGGTCAGAACGTGACAATGTTGAATGTTTTGTTCTACGACTCACACAAGATTCAGGGGAGTCTTTCAGGGGAATCGTCAGAAGATAACCCATTATGTGCCTGTAAAAATGACACAACGTGCATAGGGGGTAAAAAGTGCCACGAATAATGTGACCGAACATGGGTCTACATTATTATTATTTTTCCTGAGTTTTCTTGTATCTCTCAGATATAGGACAGACAGTTTAAAACCTTGTTCCTTATGATTTATTCTTTGATTGTCTGTTTTGCCATTTATGAATGTGTTATTCAATGCATTTCTATGGGCTACAGCAGTAAAGGCCAAATTCAATATTTCATCAAACACATTTTGTATATATATTTTCTATACCTACAGGTGTCCTATAACTGGAAATCAAATGTCTAAATGATCAATGTGATGACCGTCTTTAAACAATTCCATATTTTAATTTAGTTGATTGGGCTTAGACCTACAGGGGTTAAGAAGAATAAGAAGTTAGAACTCTGCAGAAACAGAGGCTGTAGGAGAGGACCTGTGGGTTGTTGGTTTCTATCCAATAGCATCTCAGTCAGGTTCGGGCATCAGTCCAATCACATCTCTCTGGCCTGTGACCCAAGCCACAGTGTAACTGAGAAGCCAGTTTAGCAAATGTCAGCTGCAAAAACCTTACAGCAGCAATGTCACAGAGAACTCCTGACCTGGACAGACAGATTGAAGAGTGGCGGAGGAGAGGAGAGAAAGAAGGAGAATGTCTCTGGCAGAGTCAAACCCTTTCTACGCCATGTTTCTCCCGCCGTCACCAGTCACAAACCCAGATGGATGGTTGTGTTAATTACCTGAGACACAGAGGCAGACGGGTGATTCACTGGTTCAATAAAAAACACGTTTGTGTTTCCGAATGAGTATCACTCAGCCACTAACTGATTATACGTCCATTCTTTTGAAGGCCATGCTTTTTGAAACGTTAGTTGGCAACACTTTTAGTATTTCACTCTAAAATTGGTCCTGTATTCACAAAGCGCCTCAGCGAAGGAGTGCTGATCCCTGTGCATGTAATCACATTCATTATAACGTAAAAGGAAAAACTGATTTTTGATTTAGTTGTCAACAAAACGTTCAGTACATTTCCCTTTGATCAGCAGTCTCCTGCTTTTGCCTCTATTTGAGTGTGGACCAAGCCAACACCCAGGACCAAGCCAACACCCAGGACCAAGCCAACACCCAGGACCAAGCCAACACCCAGGACCAAGCCAACACCCAGGAGGACCAAGTCAACACCCAGGACCAAGTCAACACCCAGGACCAAGTCAACACCCAGGACCAAGCCAACACCCAGGACCAAGCCAACACCCAGGACCAAGCCAACACCCAGGACCAAGCCAACACCCAGGACCAAGCCAACACCCAGGACCAAGTCAACACCCAGGACCAAGCCAACACCCAGGACCAAGCCAACACCCAGGACCAAGCAAACACCCAGGACCAAGCCAACACCCAGGACCAAGTCAACACCCAGGACCAAGCCAACACCCAGGACCAAGCCAACACCCAGGACCAAGTCAACACCCAGGACCAAGCCAACACCCAGGACCAAGCCAACACCCAGGACCAAGCCAACACCCAGGACCAAGCCAACACCCAGGACCAAGCCAACACCCACGACCAAGCCAACACCCAGGACCAAGCCAACACCCAGGACTTCAAAAACTATTGAGCTTAATAGGATTGTGAACTGGGCCAGAGTCAACATAGCCTCTGATATATGGGTAAGACAGACACACATACACACACACACTAATAGCTGTCACAGTGTCAATTAAACATTTGACGTTCATCCATGTTTCTCAGAGCCAAATTTTGAAGTTGTTACAAACATCAAATTTTGAAATGTTTAAGGTTAAGTTTAGGCATTAACTCCACATTTTCAAGGTTAGGGTTCAGTTCAGAATTGTTAAGGTTAGGGTTAAAGTTCCGAATTGTTAAGAAATCAGAATCAGATGCTTACGCCTGTCCGCCATCCCTAACCACGACAAAACCAAAACGCCCTGGCAAAACCGAAACCTACTTGGGAGGTGACAGAGCTCACTGTCGCCCCCAGTGGACAGTTTCCACCTCATCTCCCGACTACCTCAGACATGGGTGGTTGTATCACAGGTGACCTGGCTGCACAAACATGGAACACACACACACCCTGTGTAAAACAAACACACAGCTAAACATGGGAGAGACATGTTTCTCTCTATTGTGAGTTTAGACAGGTCGGTGTCCAACAAGCACTCAGTACTTCTTTGTGTGGAGGGGGCTGTGGAATTTGGGTGTTGTGTTTATACTTCATAGAGGGAGGCCCTACTAAGGTGGCATTGGGTGCTACAGTGTCAAACATGAGGGGTGGTTCAACTAGGCTTTCTATGGAATGTTTAAACTTCACTGTAATCATGTATAGTTTTATTGTCTGGAAACTATCCAACGTTAGTCAAAGTCATAATGCCTACATGCTTTAGTTAAATCTGTCTGTGTTTCTCCCTCTCTTTGTAAATAATTGAATTCTCCCCCCAAAATAATGCATTTTCTGATAGTATTGCTTCTTAGAAAAGTAGGATAAAGTCATACTGCGTAGGTAGCCTTGATAGCTCTCACCAGCCACCATTCAGCCTGGGAGGTTAGTAGAGTCATGACATCATCAGAAATGGCCAGGGCTAACATGAGTAACAGACTCCATCAGTGGTCTCTAAGGTCTCACCAGCCATATAAAGACAGGGGGAGACAAATGACACAGAGCTGATTCAGTCAGTACACTCATTCTGGACATTCTTTCCAGTGACATCATCATTCCCAGACAGAGAGAGAGAGAGAGAGTAGCAGCTAACATCTGTCTGGAGACACAAACTCTTAGGACCTAAATACGTTCAGCAGTAGGCATGTTATTGGGCGTGGGTAGAGTACAGTCAGTCAGTGGCCTGTTATACTCCTCTTATACTCAAGATAAGGGGGAAGAGAAATGTTGCACAGTGTTCATAGGCTTATTGTCTAGAGTTCCGACTCAATATTGTCTACCAGAAGGAACTCCATTTTGAATCAATTTTCAATCAGGGTAGTGACTGCCTGTGGGACTAACATAAACAATTAACCTTGTTTAATTATGGTTCCATTATGCAATTTCCTTATCTGCTACTGCTTAGAGAGTGTGTGTGTGTGTGTGCGTGCGTGAGTGCGTGAGTGCGTACGTGCGTGCATGTGTGTGTGAGGCATCATTACAGTAAGAATGGCAAACAACACCTAAAAAGCTATCATCTAAAACACCTGTTTAACTTATTTTTACTTTAAATATTTGTCAAATGCCAGAATAAACTTCAACCTAAATAAATCGAGTTGAATGGAAGGTTAGACTTTTAGCACCAGGTAAAAGTTTTGCCCCATCTGGGACTAATGTAACTTTTAAAGGAGGTTGTTTTCTTTTTAGAGTCACCATTATCCCAGGAATTCATTGCTTGTTGAAAATAAACCGGTGAGCCATAGAGTCAAACAAACCTGGACAGAACACACACGCACACACAGAAGTATCAGAAAATATTCTACCTATAGTAATTACCTTGGCTCTTCCATGTTCCCTGAGTCAGTGAGATATATACAGACCCTCTGCAGTGGATTATGTGTACAGCATTGCCAACTCTTGGTCACTTAATTACATTGGAGGCTGCCGAGGGGAGGACGACTCATAATAATGTCCAGAACGGAGCAAATAGAATGGCATCAAACAGCTAGAAACCATGGAAACCATGTGTTTGATGTGTTTCATACCATTCCACTGATTCCGCTCCAGTCGTAACCACGAGCCGCCTGTTCTCCCCAATTAAGATCCCACCAGCCTTCTGTGCTTAATTCACATTCCTTTTAAGGTCCGATTCTTATTTTCTTTCTTTATTTTATTTCACCTTTATTTAACCAGGTAGGCAGGTTGAGAACAATTTACAACTGCGACCTGGCCAAGATAAAGCAAAGCAGTGCGACACAAACAACACAGAGTTACACATGGAATAAACAAACATGCAGTAAATAACACAATAGAAAAGGTCTATATACAGTATGTGTAAATGAGGTAGGATAAGGGAGGCAATAAATAGGCCATAGTGGTGAAATAATTACTATATAGCAATTAAACACTGGAGTGATAGATGTGCAGAAGATGAGTGTGCAAGTAGATACAGGGGTGCAAAGGAGCAAAATAAATACAATAAATAACAGTATTTGGGGATGAGGTAGTTGGATGGGCTATTTACAGATGGGCTATGTACAGCTGTAGTGATCTGTGAGCTGCTCTGACAGCTGTTGCTTAAAGTTAGTTAGGGAGATATGAGTCTCCAGCTTCAGTGATTTTTGCAGTTCGATCCAGTCATTGGCAGCAAAGAAATGGAAGGAAAGGCGGCCAAAGGAGGAATTGGCTTTGGGGGTGACCAGTGAGATATACCTGCTGGATGGCGTGCTATGGGTGGGTGCTGCTATGGTGACCAGTGAGTTGAGATAAGGCGGGGCTTTACCTAGCAAAGACTTATAGATGACCTGGAGCCAGTGGTTTTGGCGACGAATATGAAGCGAGGGCCAGCCAATGAGAGCATACAGGTCGCAGTGGTGGGTGGTATATGGGGCTTTGGTGACAAAATGGATGTCACTGTGATAGACTGCATCCAATTTGCCGAGTAGAGTGTTGGAGGCTATTTTGTAAATGACATCGCTGAAGTCAAGAATCGGTAGGATAGTCAGTTTTACAAGGGTATGTTTGGCAGCATGAGTGAAGGATGCTTGTATTTGTAGTTGTCCACATATTCTAAGTCAGAACCATCCAGAGTAGTGATGCTGGACAGGCGGGCAGGTGCGGGCAGCGATCGGTTGAAGAGCATGCATTTAGTTTTACTTGCATTTAAGAGCAATTGGAGGCCAAGGAGGGAGAGTTGTATGGCATTTTGTGACTAGGGGGCAGTATTTTCATTTTTGGAAAAATAACGTTGTCATCGTAAACGGGATATTTTGTCAGGACAAGATGCTAGAATATGCAAATAATTGACAGCTTAGGATAGAAAACACTCTAAAGTTTCCAAAACTGTAAAAATATTGTCTGTGAGAATAACAGAACTGATATTGCAGTCGAAAGCCTGAGAAAAATCCAACACGGAAGTGACTCATCTTTTGAAAGCTCTGCCTTCCAATGCGTCCCTATTGAGCAGTGAATGGGCTATCAACCAGATTACTTTTTCTACGTATTCCCCAAGGTGTCTACAGCATTGTGACGTAGTTTTACGCATTTATGTTGAAGAATACCCGTAAGCGGCTACAGTGCCTTGCGAAAGTATTCGGCCCACTTGAACTTTGCGACCTTTTGCCACATTTCAGGCTTCAAACATAAAGATATAAAACGGTACTTTTTTGTGAAGAATCAACAACAAGTGGGACACAATCATGAAGTGGAACGACATTTATTGGATATTTCAAACTTTTTTAACAAATCAAAAACTGAAAAATTGGGCGTGCAAAATTATTCAGCCCCTTTACTTTCAGTGCAGCAAACTCTCTCCAGAAGTTCAGTGAGGATCTCTGAATGATCCAATGTTGACCTAAATGACTAATGATGATACATACAATCCACCTGTGTGTAATCAAGTCTCCGTATAAATGCACCTGCACTGTGATAGTCTCAGAGGTCCGTCAAAAGCGCAGAGAGCATCATGAAGAACAAGGAACACACCAGGCAGGTCCGAGATACTGTTGTGAAGAAGTTTAAAGCCGGATTTGGATACAAAAAGATTTCCCAAGCTTTAAACATCCCAAGGAGCACTGTGCAAGCGATAATATTGAAATGGAAGGAGTATCAGACCACTGCAAATCTACCAAGACCTGGCCGTCCCTCTAAACTTTCAGCTCATACAAGGAGAAGACTGATCAGAGATGCAGCCAAGAGGCCCATGATCACTGGATGAACTGCAGAG
This sequence comes from Oncorhynchus mykiss, assembly GCF_057628025.1. Taxonomy (NCBI): domain Eukaryota; kingdom Metazoa; phylum Chordata; class Actinopteri; order Salmoniformes; family Salmonidae; genus Oncorhynchus; species Oncorhynchus mykiss. The sequence continues at coordinate 86,854,343 of NC_143024.1, read as the reverse complement.
ATCTACAGCTGAGGTGGGAGACTCTGTCCATAGGACAACAATCAGTCGTATATTGCACAAATCTGGCCTTTATGGAAGAGTGGCAAGAAGAAAGCCATTTCTTAAAGATATCCATAAAAAGTGTTGTTTAAAGTTTGCCACAAGCCACCTGGGAGACACACCAAACATGTGGAAGAAGGTGCTCTGGTTAGATGAAACCAAAATTTAACTTTTTGGAAACAATGCAAAACGTTATGTTTGGCGTAAAAGCAACACAGCTCATCACCCTGAACACACCATGCCCACTGTCAAACATGGTGGTGGCAGCATCATGGTTTGGGCCTGCTTTTCTTCAGCAGGGACAGGGAAGATGGTTAAAATTGATGGGAAGATGGTTGGAGCCAAATACAGGACCATTCTGGAAGAAAACCTGATGGAGTCTGCAAAAGACCTGAGACTGGGACGGAGAATTGTCTTCCAACAAGACAATGATCCAAAGCATAAAGCAAAATCTACAATGGAATGGTTCAAAAATAAACATATCCAGGTGTTAGAATGGCCAAGTCAAAGTCCAGACCTGAATCCAATCGAGAATCTGTGGAAAGAACTGAAAACTGCTGTTCACAAATGCTCTCCATCCAACCTCACTGAGCTCGAGCTGTTTTGCAAGGAGGAATTGGAAAAAATGTCAGTCTCTCGATGTGCAAAACTGATAGAGACATACCCCAAGCGACTTACAGCTGTAATCGCAGCAAAAGGTGGCGCTACAAAGTATTAACTTAAGGGGGCTGAATAATTTTGCATGCCCAATTTTTCAGTTTTTGATTTGTTAAAAAAGTTTGAAATATCCAATAAATGTTGTTCCACTTCATGATTGTGTCCCACTTGTTGTTGATTCTTCACAAAAAAATACAGTTTTATATCTTTATGTTTGAAGCCTGAAATGTGGCAAAAGGTTGCAAAGTTCAAGGGGGCCGAATACTTTCGCAAGGCACTGTACATTGCGCAAGTGGTCACCTGATGGCTCTCAGAGTGATTCTCACGTAAAATAAAGAGGTAGCCATTATTCCAATCGGTCCTACTGAAAAACCAATTGTCCCGGTGGATATATTATCGAATAGATATTTGAAAAACACCTTGAAGATTGATTATAAACAACGTTTGCCATGTTTCTGTCGATATTATGGAGCTAATTTGGAATATTTTTCCGGTCGATTTCTCAGCCAAACGTGAAGAACAAGCGGAGCTATTTCGCCTACAAAAATAATATTTTTGGAAAAAAGGAACATTGGCTATCTAACTGGGAGGCTCAAGAGTGAAAACATCCGAAGCTCATCAAAGGTAAACGATTTAATTTGATTGCTTTTCTGATTTCCGTGACCAAGTTACCTGCTGCTAGCTGGACAAAATGCTATGCTAGGCTATCGATAAACTTACACAAATGCTTGTCTAGCTTTGGCTGTAAAGCATATTTTGAAAATCTGAGAAGACAGGGTGATTAACAAAAGGCTAAGCTGTGTCTCAATATATTTCACTTGTGATTTTCATGAATAGGAATATTTTCTAGGAATATTTATGTCCGTTATGCTAATTCGTGGCAGTCGATGATTACGCTCCCGGACCTGGGATGGGGAGTCACTAGAGGTTGCTTGTCTGGAGGTTTGTTAACACAGTGTCCAAAGAAGGGCCAGAAGTATACAAAATGGTGTCATCTCTACAGTGAAATAAGGCAATAATAACTAACCAAAACAGCAGTGGACAAGGCATATTGACATTAGGGAGAGGCATGCATAGCCGAGTGATCATTGGGTCCAGTGAGCTGGAGACACGTCGATTCAGACAGCTAGCAGGCCGGGGCTAGCAGAAGGGCCTTAAGGGAGGTCGCAACGGAAGAAGTCAGTTGTAGCCCCTTCGTGCGGCTACGTTGGCAGACCAGTCGTGATGGATCAGCAGGGCTCCGTGTAGTAAAATGGTCAGGGCCAATTGGCAAAATAGGTATAGAAGCCCAAAAAATCTGCTGATGGACCTATTCAGCTAACAGTCCGGTATGCTCTAGACAGCTAGCGGGCCGTGGCTAGAAGGCTAACAGATGGGCATTCAGGGGACGTTGCGACGGGGGAGCCAGTTGAATAACTCTCTTGGGCGAATAACCCCCTTAGTCCAGTTGTGATGGATCGGCGGGGCTCCGAATTGGCAATAAAAGGGGTCCAGGCCAATTGGAAAAATAGGTATTGTAGCCCAAGGAGTGGCTGATGGACCTCTTCAGCTAGCCGAGAGATGGGCGTAGCATAGGGTAGCTCCAGGCTAGCTTGCTTTGGTGCTTGCTTCAGGACTGAGTTGTTAGCCAGGAGAAGCTAATTGGATTGCAGCTAGCTAGCTGCGATGATCCAGGTGAGGAGGTTCAGAGCTTGCGGTAGGAATCCGGGGATATGGAGAGTAAGAAGTCCAATAAGCTTTGGGTTGAATCGCGTTGTGCAGACTGGCAGGAGTTGTCCGGGCTAAAGGTTAGCTGATGACCACTAGCAGTGTCTAGCTGACTACTAGCTAGTTAGCTGGCTAGCTTCTGTTGGGGGTTCCGGTTCTGAAGTAAAGAAAATAGCAGATCCATACCACATTGGGTGAGGCGGGTTGCAGGAGAGTATGTTGTAGTTGGGGTTAAGAAAAATATAAAAAATACATGCAAAGAAAAAATATATAAACAGGTACAAACACGGGACGGGACACGACAAGACGAAGACAAAAGACACCTGACTGCTACGTCATCTTGGAAAGAAGAAGGAGCCTCTTTAGCCACTTCCTCTGACTCCTACCCCCTCAGATCACTAAGGGTGACAGGGAAAGGCAGTTTGGTCATCATGACTCCACTTGCAAGTACTAGAGCTATTTGAGCCAGGTCTGATTGAGATGAACTTTGAGCCATGTCTGATTGAGATGAACTTAGAAAGAGCACAGATAAGTTACTTTAGATTAGTCTTCCATCTAGTGGCTCAGAAATGCCAGTGGTCTGAATCCTGTCCCTGCAATGTTTTTCCCTGTGGACCAGACAAAGGTGCCGCTTCTGAATTCCTTAAGGGTATGTATTCTACGTTCCAGACTACAGAGCAGTCAGCAGAGGTTACATTATTTTTGTTTTTTTGTTGTTGTTTTTCTTTAACACCAAATACAAACAAACACATATGAAAAACACCTTTGTCTCCTCTGACCAGACCCACATGATCACACCTCCATCTCCTCTGACCAGATCAGCATGCTCACACCTCCATCTTCTCTGACCAGACCCACGTGATCACACCTCCATCTCCTCTAGCCAGACCTACGTGATCACACCTCCATCTCCTCCGGCCAGATCAGCATGCTCACACCTCCATCTCCTCCGACCAGATCAGCATGCTCACACCTCCATCTCCTCCGGCCAGATCAGCATGCTCACACCTCCATCTCCTCCGGCCAGATCAGCATGCTCACACCTCCATCTCCGGCCAGATCAGCATGCTCACACCTCCATCTCCTCCGGCCAGATCAGCATGCTCACACCTCCATCTCCTCCGGCCAGATCAGCATGCTCACACCTCCATCTCCTCCGGCCAGATCAGCATGCTCACACCTCCATCTCGTCTGACCAGACCCACGTGATCACACCTCCATCTCCTCTGACCAGATCAGCATGCTCACACCTCCATCTTCTCTGACCAGACCCACGTGATCACACCTCCATCTCCTCTAGCCAGACCTATGTGATCACACCTCCATCTCCTCTGGCCAGATCAGCGTGATCACACCTCCATCTCCTCCGGCCAGATCAGCATGCTCACACCTCCATCTCCTCCGACCAGATCAGCATGCTCACACCTCCATCTCCTCCGGCCAGATCAGCATGCTCACACCTCCATCTCCTCCGACCAGATCAGCATGCTCACACCTCCATCTCCTCCGGCCAGATCAGCATGCTCACACCTCCATCTCCTCCGGCCAGATCAGCATGCTCACACCTCCATCTCCTCCGGCCAGATCAGCATGCTCATACCTCCATCTCGTCCGGCCAGATCAGCATGCTCACACCTCCACCTCGTCCGGCCAGATCAGCATGCTCACACCTCAGTCCCTAGTCCCTTTATTATTGTTCGCCACATGGACTTACATTGTACCAATTTGTTTTTCTTGGTCTCCGATGCTATTTTCATATTTTTTTATAAATCATTAGATTTTTCCATTGTGCTAGGTTTCACTCTAACTTACACTCTGTTCCAAAAGCCATCAGTATCCTTGGTAATGTCTGTCTGTCTGTCTGTCTGTCTGTCTGCTTGAACTTGTGGCAAACTTAATTTACCTTATGAGGATAAATTAAGTAATCACTGTCATCTTTACCTCTGCAGTATTATATTGTAACTGCAGTAACAAGGCTGTGTCTACCTGTCTATTTGGCGGTGAAGATTAGGCAAGAAAGGCATTTTAAACTACCCACAGATCATTGTTAGGAGACCGCAAATTACCCCCTCTGTCCATGTTAGCACACGTCTGCTAGGAGACAACCATATATCCCATCTTTTATAGACACTGCTGAAGGGGGGTGCATGAGGAAGAGAGAACAGTGCTAGAGAGATAATGCCCATACAGCTGATCTCACTTGGATTCTGATTGTAAGTTCAGGACACTTTTCTTCACTAGAGGAAGACATTAACTGAAATCGGCCCTTAGCGCCCAGGAACTCTTATCTCAGAGCATCAGATAGGGTTTAAGATAAACGGTAATTGCTTCATCTTGACTTCTAATAAACTGGGTGGAATTTTCACCATTGCTTCCACTTCTCCTATGGTTTCAGATCTACAGGAGTGGCTAGGGGCCTGTCTCTATGGGGTCGATCTGGGATTCAGCATGAATGTTTTGGTTGTGGTCAAAAGTTGCTGTGGTCAAAAATGAAGGAGAGCTGTAAGGGATGTCATTCCAAGATGGACCTGATGGGGGCGATGCTGTTCACCAAATGGCTTCATATGCCCCCCTATGAACACCCACACATAGCATTACAAAATGCAGATATATCTCAGTCACTTACCTTAATGTTTAAATTCATATGATAAGAGTAAGATTATACTGTTGGATAATTTATATTTCTCTGTCAGTGGAGGCTGCTGATGGGAGGACGACTCATAATAATGGCCAGAATGGAGCAAATAGAATGGCATCAAACAGCGAGAAACCATGGAAACCATGTGTTTGATGTGTTTCATTCCATTCCATTGATTCCGCTCCAGTCGTAACCACGAGCCTGCCTGTTCTCCCCAATTAAGGCCCCACCAACCTTCTGTGCTTAATTCACATTCCTTTTAAGGTCCGATTCCTGTGCTTTCTGTACGAAATAGACATAAATATCCCAACAAGCTCTCACAGTCTCACTGCACAATTATACGTTCATCCACGTTCTCCAAACGTCACATTTCGAAGTGTTTTTGTTACTCCTGCTGCTCTGTATCGCTCCTTTTCTCCAAACTTGAAATGCTGATGTTAATTATTGGTTAAATTTAGGCACTCATTCTGAATGGTTAAGGTAAAGGTAAAGGTTAAGGTTTGGGATGGGTTTAAAACATTAAGTTTAGTCACTCATTCTAAAGGGTTAAGGTAAGTGTTAAGGTTTGGGATAGGGCTAAAACATTAAGTTTAGGTTTTCCAGTGGCCATGACTGGGATTGAACACAAAACCTTCTGATCCACCACCCCTGTCCACAACACCCTAGCAAAACAAAAGCCTGCTTTATTATAATAGTGCTCACTGTTGCCCCTAGTGGCTGGTTTTGAAGGCATTTCTTGACGTCCTGGCTGCATATGTGAGATATGAGTTATCCCCTTACAAGGACTTTGAGAAGTGAAAAAAATCTAGAAGCAATGCATCACCATCATCATTATCATCATCAGCATTATTACCATCATTATTATTATTATCAGCAGCAGCAGCAGAAGCAGCATTATAACCATCATCATTGTCGTTATCATCATCATCATTATTACCATCATCATCATCAGCAGCAGCAGCAGCATTATTACCATCATCACTATCATCATCATCATCATCATCAATATCACTATTACCATCATCATCATCATCATCATCATCATCAGCAGCAGCAGCATTATTACCATCATCACTATCATAATCAGCATCATTATTACCATCATCATTACCATCATCTTCATCATCATCATTATTACATCTTCAACATCATCATCATCATCATCATCAGCAGCAGCAGCAGCATGATTACCATCATCCTTATCATCATCATAATCATCATCATTATCATCATCATTATTTCCATCATCATCATAAACATTATTATTATCATAATCATCAGCAACAGCAGCAGCATTATTACCATCATCATTATCATCATCAGCATCATTATTTCCATCATCATAATCATCATTATTACCATCATCATTATCATCATCATTATTTCCATCATCATCATAATCATCATTATCACCATCATCATCATCATCTTCATCATCACCATCATCATCATCAATATTACTATTATCAGCAGCAGCAGTATTACCATCATCATTATAATCATTATCATTATCATCATTATTACCATAATCATTATAATCACCATCATCATTATTACCATCATCATTATAATCATCATTATTACATCATCGTAATCATCATTATTAGCATCATCATTATAATCACCATCATCATTATTATCATCATCATTATTACCATCATCATTATTACCATCATCATTATTACCATGATCATTAAATTCACCATCATCATTGTTACCATCATCATAAATATCATTATTACCATCATTATTACCATCATCATTATCATCATCAGCATTATTACCATCATTATTATTATTATCAGCAGCAGCAGCAGAAGCAGCATTATAACCATCATCATTGTCGTTATCATCATCATCATTATTACCATCATCATCATCATCATCATCATCATCATCAGCAGCAGCAGCAGCAGCATTATTACCATCATCACTATCATAATCAGCATCATTATTACCATCATCATTACCATCATCATCATTATTACATCTTCAACATCATCATCATCAGCAGCAGCTGCATGATTACCATCATCCTTATCATCATCATCATAATCATCATCATTATCATCATCATTATTTCCATCATCATCATAAACATAATAATTACCATAATCATCAGCAACAGCAGCAGCATTATTACCATCATCATTATCATCATCAGCATCATTATTTCCATCATAATCGTCATTATTACCATCATCATTATCATCATTATCACCATCATCATCATCTTCATCATCACCATCATCATCATCAATATTACTATTATCAGCAGCAGCATTGTTACCATCATCATTATTACATCATCATTATTACCATCATTATAATCATCATTATTACATCATCATAATCATCATTATTACCATCATCATTATAATCACCATCATCATTATTACCATCATCATTATAATCATCATTATTACATCATCATAATCATCATTATTAGCATCATCATTATTAGCATCATCATTATAATCACCATCATCATTATTACCATCATCATTAAAATCACCATCATCATTATTACCATCATCATTATAATCATCATTATTGCATCATCATAATCATCATTATTACCATCATCATTATAAACATCATTACTATTACATCATAATCATCATTATTACCATCATCATTATAATCACCATCATCATTATTACCATCATCATTATAATCATCATTATTACCATCATCATTATAATCACCATCATCATTATTACCATCATCATTATAATCATCATTATTACATCATCATAATCACCATTATTACCATCATCATTATAATCACCATCATCATTATTACCATCATCATCATAAGCATCATTATTACATCATCATAATCATCATTATTACATCATCATCATCATCAACATCACCATCATTATTACCATTATCATCATCTGCGGCAGTATTACCATTATCATCACCGACAGCATTATTACCGGCAGCATTATCATCATTGGCATGATTACCATTATCGGCAGCAACAGCAGTATTATTACCATCAGCATTATCATCATCGCCATCATTATTACCATCATCGTCATCCACATCATTATTACCACCATCATTATCATCATCATTATCATCATCATCATCCTCTTCAAGGAACCATATGGAGTTGCCATCATAGCCTACCTCTGTTGGACTGACCATGACTAATGTTTGTATTAGGCTTTGTAGTGGAATTTGTTAGGTATTGGGTTTTGTTGTGGCATTGTTAGATATTACCTGTTAGATACTGCTGCACTGTCGGATCTAGAAGCATAAGCATTTCGCTACACTCGCAATAACATCTGCTAACCATGTGTATGTGACCAATACAATTTGATTTGATTTGAAGCCATGTAAAATTAATGTGGATTTCTCTTATGCCCTCCACCCACATGAAGAAACATGATTTCTCTATTGTTTTCCCACATCTTTCTCCAACCACCAATCCACACACACACACTCAACACACACAGAACACACACACAGAACACTGTCGACATGCCGAGGAGTTCAAACACTCAAACACTCACACACTCGCACACCATCTTATGGAGAGATAAACAGGACGTGTTGAATCACATCCCGGGTTATCAGTGTTGAACCAGGGGTGCATTCTTTAATATACCACCCAAAGGTGAACCCCAGGGTTGAGTGGTGCTACAAAACAAATTGCATGCCAGTGATTGACCAGTGATATCGCTCTTCTCATGGTTATAGTTCATTTGTCTAAAAACGGTGAAATATGCCCTTACAAAGAAGCTATAGTGTGGAAAGATGCATGACTTACAAAAAGGAAAGAAGCTTCCGTTAGCACACTTAGGTGCATGCCAATTTCAGTTTGCCATGCTTTGGATCCCAATAGAACACCAGAGTGTGCGTCTGTCTGCTCTATAAAGGTTATATGTTCATCTCTGCTCAGATCACTGCTGGTGTAATGAAGGTGTCTCAGTGTACCACTCTTATGTGATGAGTAACCATGCCTGGGGAAAAGGTGTTACCATTACAAGATAACATACACTTTAACTCAGACCACTAACAACATCTTGCGGTGTGTAGATGACCCGGGAATTAGACTTTGGTCAACGACTCATGTCACGGAGTGGAAAAGCTCTAGGTGATCAGTCAGAGTGATCTGATAGGCTGAGACAAGATGTATCCCAAGGTGTCGACATGGGAACCACACACACACACACACACACTAAACAGGCATTTAACAAGCTCTTTCAGGAGGGTCAGAGTTCAGTCCTAGTCCTTCAGAGGAAAGCGGGAGGTGGTGATTGTGCGGGTAGCGGGGTGACTGGATGGGGGAAGGTGTGTGTGCGTTGGAGAATGGAATGGTACAGGGGTAATCAAAGTAATCAATCTGACACCGTTAGATAAGCAAAATTATAAACTGGGTGGTTTGAGCCCTGAATGCTGATTGGCTGACAGCCATGGTATATCAGACCGTATATCAAGGGTATGACAAAACGGTATTTTTACTGCTCTAATTACGTTGGTAACCAGTTTATAACAGCAATAAGGCACCTCGGGGGTTTGTGGTATATGGCCAATATACCACGGCTAAGAGCTGTATCCAAGAACAGCCCTTAGCCGTGGTATATTGGCCATTTGCCACACTCCTTCGTGCCTTATTGTTTAAGTAAAGCATGTACCAATCCAAATCACGTCAGATCCCCATATTGTATTTATACTGATTTTATTTATTTATCTTGCTCCTTTGCACCCCAGTATCTCTACTTGCACATGCATCTTCTGCATATCTATCACTCCAGTGTTTAATTTGTATATTGTAATTATTTCGCCACCATGGCCTATTTATTGCCTTACCTTCCTTGTCTTACCTCATTTGCACTCTACTGTATTATTGACTGTATGTTTGTTTATTCCATGTTGTTCTATGTGTCGAACTGCTTTGCTTTATCTTGGCCAGGTAGCAGTTGTAAATGAGAACTTGTTCTCAACTAGCCTAACTGGTTAAATAAAGGTGAAATAAATAAATAAAAATCAGTGATTCATTCATTATAGTATTTGAACAGGGCACAGGTGTATATTGGAGGCAGATTTCCTTATTTGTCTGGCAACTAAATGTCTCCCAACTCCTCACCTAGCCTAACCTTGGAAGCACTGAACAGATGAGACAGTGACAGTTCTACTTTTCCATTTTGACAAACAGATGAAGTTTTTTTATTTAATTTTTAACCTTTATTTAACTAGGCAAGTCAATTAAGAACAAATTCTTATTTTCAATGATGGCCTAGGAACAGTGGGTTAACTGCCTTGTTCAGGGGCAGAACAACAGATTTGACTCTTGTCAGCTTGGGGATTTGAACTTGCAACCTTTCGGTTACTAGTCTAACACTCTAACCACTAGGCTACGCTGCCACCTCAAGTAAGTTATGTAACAGCTTTTCACACATTTTGTTCATCTGAATTTGCTGGTTTAATGCACCAGCCAAGCTTCTGGGAGAGCATGAAGGTCACCTTTTTGATGATACTTATCTATTTTACCTTTCCTTCCAGCCTTATCCTCTCCAATCTGATCTAGGAGATGGGCTGGGACTCGGGACTCTGGTTGGTCCTGTATATTGTGGTTCTCATGTCTCCTCCAGGATTCAATGCACTGACGGAAAAGGGGATGTGACAACTTCTGCTCAATTTTACAACATAATGGATGGCTTGTGGAGCTTCCCTCTGGTCACATACCAAGGAATGCGTGCGTGCGTGCGTGCGTGTGTGTGTCTGTGTGTGTATGTATGCGCGTGTGTGCATGCGTGCGTGTGTGGGTCTGTGCGTGCGTGCGTGCGTGCGTGCGCGTGTCCGTGCGTGTGTCTGCATGCGTGTGTGTCTGTGTCTGTGTGTGTGTGCGTGCATGTGCATTCACCACACTTTATTCCTGCCAGGTCTGTGTTATTTAAACTACTGAAACAAGGTTTGGGTTGAATGGGCAGGGCTGAGATAAGACCTGCATCCACTGCTATGGAGGAGGAGTCCAGGGTGAAGTTAGAGGTATGTAGACTCTAACCTGGGGAGGATCCCAACACGATAACTCCAGACCTCTGAGAGTGAATTATTAAGGGTCTAGGGAAGGCACGGATATATCATATTAGGACTCTCCTCAACACAGAGAATGTTTTCTTTGCCTGCTATGTTTTCTTAAAGGGTCGCAGCACGCACGCACACACACACACACACAGGTCAAAGGTCAAGCTGCTGCGTTAACCCCCTCTTCCTAATACACACCCTCCCTGACCCTTTAGACCCACAACCCTCCTTCCCCTTCCTCCTTGCTCACTTCAGAGGGACTAGTCAGATGCGTTGTGAGGAACAATGCACTGACAACTCCATATGCTGAAGAAAAGAAGTGTATCTAAAACAAATTATCTTCTCCTCCTCTCCCCCTTCCCCTCAACTTCCTCTAACAACTCTCCCCCTTCCCCTCAACTTCCTCTAACAACTCTCCCCCTTCCCCTCAGCTTCCTCTAACAACTCTCCCCCTTCCCCTCAGCTTCCTCTAACAACTCTCCCCCTTTCCCTTCCCCCCTCTCTCCTTCTGTCCTACTCTTCCCAGTCTCCTTCCCTCTCATCCTCTCGCCCTCTCTCTCTTTCTCTCTCCCACTTTCTCCTCCTCTCCTCCCCCCTTTCCCCCAAGCCTGTGGAGTCCCAGCACCCCCCACCTAAGTGTCACTGAGGAATGTTCCATCACTGAAACAGGGGAAAATGGCTGGGCTAATATATAACCAATTACTCCGGTGAGTTTCCTGTGTGTCCTTTGAGCTCCACTACAGTCTCAAAGTTCAGGCCTGGAATGCCAGAACATGGCTCCTATTTGACAGGGGTCAGTGCACCAGTAACCTCACATTCTAAAATACTATTGTTCCCAGGGCCAGAGAGACTCCACAAGACACACAGGCACACACACTCCCTGGCCCCTGGAGGACCAACATCAAGGGCTAGCTTTATTTAAATGACATCCGTCTGCACAGTAACCCTCCATTCAAGGGATTCAATTAAACAAGGTGTGTGTCCAGTGTAATATTGCATTGTATTCTGCATTGGCAGAATATTATAATTTCTCATTTCTTATACCGATCCTGTCATTTGGTGGATTTCAGAAAGAACATATCAGATGTTTTATGTATAAAAAAAACATCAATGAAAAGGCAAAAGAAGCACACAGGTAAGACCCCCCCCACACACACACACACACACGCAAGCAAACAAACACACACAAACCGCGGGTTGAATGTGTCTGAACAGTGTGGTGGTCTGTTGGTCTGCATCAGAGGTATTCAACTCTTACCCTACGAGGTCCAGAGCCTGCTGGTTTTCTGTTCTACCTGATAATTAATTGAACACACCTGGTCTAAATCAGTCCCTGTTTAGAGGGGAACAATGGGAGAGAGAAAAAACTCAGTGGAACTAGCTTCGAAGTGCAGAGTTGAGTTTGAAGGGTCTGGATGGTGCCTGTGTGTCTGAAAAGTAATTATTTTCGACCCTTTGGTAGGGTCAAAGGAGAAAGCAGATTGGCTGACGGATGTGAGGGCTGTTTGCGCTATCGAAAACCGCAACCTGAGCCACAATACCTCAACATACCACAACACCTGAACTACTATACCCGGCAGATCAAAACTACACCCACGCACTGTTAACCGTCAAACGGGTGGTGTGGGAAATAAATCCTTGTCTTGAGCTAATACCTGTTCTGACACCACAGACAGACAAATGGATGGAGTGAGGGATGGACAGAGGGATGGGTGGACTGTCTATAAAGGAGGAGGGGAAAGAGAGAGTGAGAGAGACAGAGAGACAAAGAGAGAGAGAAAGAAAGAGAGTGAGAAAGAAAGAGAGTGAGAGAGAGAGACAAAGAGGGAGAGAGAGAGACAGAGACAGAAAGAGAGAGAGAGAAAGAAAGAGAGTGAGAGAGAGAGACAAAGAAAGAGAGAGACAGAGACAGAAAGAGAGAGAGAAAGAGAGTGAGAGAGAGAGACAAAGAGGGAGAGAGAGAGAGACAGAGACAGAAAGAGAGAGAGAAAGAGAGTGAGAGAGAGAGAGACAAAGAGAGTGAGAGAGACAGAGAGACAAAGAGAGAGAGAAAGAAAGAGTGAGAAAGAAAGAGAGTGAGAGAGAGAGACAAAGAGAGAGAGAGAGAGACAGAGACAGAAAGAGAGAGAGAGAGAGTGAGAGAGAGAGAGACAAAGAGAGTGAGAGAGACAGAGAGACAAAGAGAGAGAGAAAGAAAGAGAGTGAGAAAGAAACAGAGTGAGAGAGAGAGACAAAGAGGGAGAGAGAGAGACAGAGACAGAAAGAGAGAGAGAAAGAGAGTGAGAGAGAGAGAGACAAAGAGAGAGAGACAGAGACAGAAAGAGAGAGAGAAAGAGAGTGAGAGAGAGAAAGCGAGAGAGTTATTGATTAGTTATTTCACCTCTGTTTCCCATGTCAATAAAGCCCTTTGAATTGAATGTAGAGAGCGAGAAGATGGAGGGAAAATGCCACTAAGGTTTATCAGTTTATTTTCTCTCTTTCTTTTGTTGTCTCTCTCTTGGCCTTTCATCTGCAGGGCCAGGCTGCTGTGGGGTCAAATGAGAGTTTGGCTATTGAGAAAACATGATTGCAGTCTTGTTGCCCAATGCATTGATTTAAAAATATGAAGCTGTGTGTCCACTCTGTTAGAGGCGACAGCGATGACAACCTTCACTCTGCCATGTCCCGGCCTATTCTCTCTGCCACAAAGAACCTGTGAGAGAGAGACCTTGTGGCTTTGTTATAGCCTTTGAATACGATACAGTGCTTTTTCTATATGTAGCCTATAGACTGTGTGCTGGGAATCAGATTTATTTTTACTGTACACTACAGATGGTGTGGAATGGACTCAGCTTCACTTCAACCACTTTTGAAGAATTAAAACGTCTGATGAAAATGTTGGTTTTGGGGTGAATTATCCCTTTAAAGGACATTATGTCAACTCAGAAGTTCAGTGACCTTTTACTCCCATTCCAAACGTCAAATTACTCCAAAAGTCACAATCATGTTTTTGTCTATCATGTGACTGGTTGGCCTTCTCTTTGTTTTGGCCTCCTGTATTTGGTTATGAAGCTAACAGACTGCCCAGCTAGCAGATTTAGTTCCTTGGAAGTTGTGTGAATGTACAGTGCCTTGCGAAAGTATTCGGCCCCCTTGAACTTTGCGACCTTTTGCCACATTTCAGGCTTCAAACATAAAGATATAAAACTGTATTTTTTTGTGAAGATTCAACATCAAGTGGGACACAATCATGAAGTGGAACGACATTTATTGGATATTTCAAACTTTTTTAACAAATCAAAAACTGAAAAATTGGGCATGCAAAATTATTCAGCCCCCTTAAATTAATACTTTGTAGCGCCACCTTTTGCTGCGATTACAGCTGTAAGTCGCTTGGGGTATGTCTCTATCAGTTTTGCACATCGAGAGACTGAATTTTTTTCCCATTCCTCCTTGCAAAACAGCTCGAGCTCAGTGAGGTTGGATGGAGAGCATTTGTGAACAGCAGTTTTCAGTTCTTTCCACAGATTCTCGATTGGATTCAGGTCTGGACTTTGACTTGGCCATTCTAACACCTGGATATGTTTATTTTTGAACCATTCCATTGTAGATTTTGCTTTATGTTTTGGATCATTGTCTTGTTGGAAGACAAATCTCCGTCCCAGTCTCAGGTCTTTTGCAGACTCCATCAGGTTTTCTTCCAGAATGGTCCTGTATTTGGCTCCATCCAGCTTCCCATCAATTTTAACCATCTTCCCTGTCCCTGCTGAAGAAAAGCAGGCCCAAACCATGATGCTGCCACCACCATGTTTGACAGTGGGGATGGTGTGTTCAGGGTGATGAGCTGTGTTGCTTTTACGCCAAACATAACGTTTTGCATTGTTGCCAAAAAGTTCAATTTTGGTTTCATCTGACCAGAGCACCTTCTTCCACATGTTTGGTGTGTCTCCCAGGTGGCTTGTGGCAAACTTTAAACAACACTTTTTATGGATATCTTTAAGAAATGGCTTTCTTCTTGCCACTCTTCCATAAAGGCCAGATTTGTGCAATATACGACTGATTGTTGTCCTATGGACAGAGTCTCCCACCTCAGCTGTAGATCTCTGCAGTTCATCCAGAGTGATCATGGGCCTCTTGGCTGCATCTCTGATCAGTCTTCTCCTAGTATGAGCTGAAAGTTTAGACGGACGGCCAGGTCTTGGTAGATTTGCAGTGGTCTGATACTCCTTCCATTTCAATATTATCGCTTGCACAGTGCTCCTTGGGATGTTTAAAGCTTGGGAAATCTTTTTGTATCCAAATCTGGCTTTAAACTTCTTCACAACAGTATCTCGGACCTGCATGGTGTGTTCCTTGTTCTTCATGATGCTCTCTGCGCTTTTGACGGACCTCTGAGACTATCACAGTGCAGGTGCATTTATACGGAGACTTGATTACACACAGGTGGATTTTATTTATCATCATTAGTCATTTAGGTCAACATTGGATCATTCAGAGATCCTCACTGAACTTCTGGAGAGAGTTTGCTGCACTGAAAGTAAAGGGGCTGAATAATTTTGCACGCCCAATTTTTCAGTTTTTGAT
This sequence comes from Oncorhynchus mykiss, assembly GCF_057628025.1. Lineage (NCBI taxonomy): Eukaryota > Metazoa > Chordata > Actinopteri > Salmoniformes > Salmonidae > Oncorhynchus > Oncorhynchus mykiss. The sequence goes on along the minus strand of NC_143024.1, from coordinate 86,838,697 downwards.
TTGTTAAAAAAGTTTGAAATATCCAATAAATGTCGTTCCACTTCATGATTGTGTCCCACTTGTTGTTGATTCTTCACACAAAAATACAGTTTTATATCTTTATGTTTGAAGCCTGAAATGTGACAAAAGGTCGCAAAGTTCAAGGGGGCCGAATACTTTCGCAAGGCACTGTATGTTGTTGGTTTCATATTGGTTGTGGGAATGAAGACATACTTTTCCTGACCGGTAAACGGAACGTTTTTTAAATGTTCTGAGAACAGAAGTGAAAATTTCACCTGTTCTGGGAATGTTTCTTTTTAGGTTGCAGGGAGGTTTTGTGAATGTTTTACTCTGGTTCCTTGAAAGTTTTCCTGGTCGGTGTTATTAATGCTCTGAGAATGGAAATGATCAAGTTTTTAGGGGGGGGGGGTTGAATAACCTCATTAAAACAGTCACTGAATGTTTTAATAAGACTTTTAAAAACACTGCTAGATTATTTGGGGATTTTTTTTTCCCAACTACAAGCACATATGTGGCTCACGACCTGGATTTGGTCTTATGTATCAACAATTTAATTTTTTATTTTTTTTTACATTGGATAAAAGTAGAAACTAAGAGCTACAAAATTGTATATTGTACACTGCAGTATTGATGTACAATGGGAAAGTAATTCTGCTTTGAAAGTTGACAAACTTGTAAACTTACTTTTGAGAAAATGGCCTTTGAATGTTTTGGTATGTACAGGGGCTTGCGAAAGTATTCACCCCCCTTGAAATTGTTCCTATTCTGTAGTCTTACGCACCTGTAATTAAAAATGATTTTGGGGGGGATTTATATAATTTGACTTGCACAACATGCCTACCACTTTGAATATGCTAAATATTTGTTATTGTGAAACAATCAAGAAATAAGACAAAAAAACTTGAGAGTGCATAACTATTCACCCCCCCCCCCCCCCGCCCAAAGTCATTACTTTGTAGAGCCACCTTTTGCAGCAATTACAGCTGCATCCCTCTTGGCGTATGTCTCGATAAGCTTGGCACATATAGCAACTGGGATTTTTGCCCATTCTTCAAGGCAAAACTGCTCCAGCTCCTTCAAGTTGGATGGGTTCCGCTGGTGTACAGCAATCTTTAAGTCATACCACAGATTCTCAATTGGATTAAGGTCTGGGCTTTGACTAGACCATTCCAAGACGTTTAAACGTTTCCCCTTAAACCACTCAAGTGTTGTTTTAGCAGTATGCTTAGGGTCATTGTTCTGCTGGAAGGTGAACCTCAGTTCCAGTCTCAAATCTCTGTAAGACTGAAACAGGTTTCCTTTTAAGAATCCCCCTGCACCATCCATCATTCTTTCAATTCTGACCAGTTTCCCAGTCCCTGCCAATGAAAAACATCCCCACAGCATGATGCTGCCACCACCATGCTTCACTGTGGGCATGGTGTTCTCGGGGTGATGAGAAGTGTTGGGTTTGCGCCAGACACAGCGTTTTCCTTGATGGCCAAAAATGTACATTTTTGTCTCATCTGACCAGATTACATTCTTCCATATGTTTGGGAAGTCTCCCACATGTCTTTTGGCGAACACCAAACGTGGTGTGGAGCTTTGCAGCTCCTTCAGGGTTATCTTTGGTCTCTTTGTTGCCTCTCTGATTAATGCCCTCCTTGCCTGGTCCATGAGATTTGGTGGGCGGCCCTCTCTTGGCAGGTTGGTGCCATATTCTTTCAATTGTTTAAAAATGGATTTAATGGTGATCCGTGGGATGTTCAAAGTTTGACTTTTTTTTATAACCCAACCCTGATCTGTACTTCTCCACAAAATTGTCCTTGACCTGTTTGGAAAGCTCCTTGGTCTTCATAGTACTGGTTGGTGGTTCCCTTTGCTTAGTGGGGTGCCTTTCAGAACAGGTATACAGTTGAAGTCGGAAGTTTACATACACTTAGGTTGGAATAATTAAATCTTGTTTTTCAACCACTCCACACATTTCTTGTTAACAAACTATAGTTTTGGCAAGTTGGTTAGGACACTTACTTTGTGCATGACACAAGAACATTTTCCAAGAATTGTTTACGGACAGATTATTTCACGTATTATTCAGTATATCACAAATCCAGCGGGTCAGAAATGTACATTAAGTTTACTGTGCCTTTAAACATCTTGAAAATTTCCAGAAAATGATCTAATGGCTATACACAGCTTCGAATAAGCTAATTGACATAATTTGAGTCAATTGGAGGTGTACCTGTGGATGTATTTCAAGGCCTACCTTCAAACTCAGGGCCTCTTTGCTTGATATCATGGGGAAATCAAAAGATATCAGCCAAAACATCAGAAAAAAATGTAGATCTCCACAAGTCTGGTTCATCCTTCCAAGCCATTTCCAAACGCCTGAAGGTACCACGTTCATCTGTTCAAACAATAGTACACAAGTATAAACACCATGGGTGTTACTTCCAAAGTTGTGGGAAAATGGCTTAAGGACAACAAAGTCAAGGTATTGGAGTGGCCATCACAAAGCCCTGACCTCAAATCCTATAGAAAATGTGTGGGCAGAATTGAAAAAGCGTGTTCGAGCAAGGAGGCCTACAAACCTGACTCAGTTACATAAGCTCTGTCAGGAGGAATGGATCGAAATTCACCCAACCTATTGTGGGGAGCTTGTGGAAGGCTACCTGAAACATTTGACCCAAGATACGCAACTTAGAGCCAACGCTAACAAATATTAATTGAGTGTATGCAAACACCTGATCCACTGGGAATGTGATGAAATAAATAATAGCTGAAGTAAGTCATTCTCCTTACTATTATTCTGACATTTCACATTCTTTAAATAAAGTGGTGATCCTAATTGACCTAAGACAATGCATTTTTACAAGGATTAAATGTCAGGAATTGTGAAAAACGTAATTTAAATGTTTTTGACGAAGGTGTATGTAAACTTCCGACTTCAACTGTATATATATTGAGATCATGTGACACTTAGATTGCACACAGGTGGACTTTATTTAACTAATTATGTGACTTCTGAAGGTAATTGGTTGCACCAGATCTTATTTAGGGCCTTCATACATATGCACCACTTTTCGGTTTTACAATTTACTTTTTTTTTTTTTAAACAAGTAATTGTTTTATTTCACTTCACCAATTTGGACTATTTTGTGTATGTCCATTACATGAAATCCAAATAAAAATCAATTTAAATTACAGGTTGCAATGCAACAAAATAGGATAAACGCCAAGTGGGATGAATACTTTTGCAAGGAACTGTAGTGAAGAGCTCTTCTAGTCTACACCCATTCAGCATCGTTCGGAAGTTTTAGCCCCACTCATCTCGGAACGTTCAGAGAGCACACTTGACGATCTCCAACTATTTGTTTAACTATGGATATCATGAAAATAGCCTATCCAGCTCTGCTGGCAACAATTTCATTATTTTTATTTGAAGACGTTTGCTGATACCGGCCATATTCAACGGGTGTTGTAGACTTTAGCTTAAAACATGTAAATAGCTAGCTATGGTAAAAAATGAACCTAGCTAGGTAAACAATGTGTAAAATCACACACGTCACAAAGTTAGCTAACGAGCGAGCCAGCTAATGTTAGCTAGTTAAACAACAGTGAACACAGTGCATTACGATCCTGCATGAATATGCTGGGAGCCAACCAACCAGGTTCAATGTTAGTTAGGTTACATTAGTGTTTGACTAGAAAAGCAAACGGCTCTGGGATACGAATAGTAATGTCAGCCAGGGAGCCAGCCAGCTCAAGGATTGCTTTGACGTCACAGACTGGGAGCTGTTCTTTGACTTGTGCAGGGATCCCCATGAGTTGACAGACAGCATTGCATCATACATCCAATTCTGTGAGGATACTGTCAATAACACAAAAACTGTGAGATTATTTCCCAACAACAAGCCCTGGGTGTCTAAGGACTTGAAAATGTGCCTCAATGAAAGAAAGTTTGCATTCCTGAGAAGAGATACTGATGCTGCAAAGGATAAATAAAATGAAAATATGGAAAGCAAAAAAAGAACTTCAAGGATAAAGTTGAGCAGAGGTTCTGTACAGGCAATCCAAGTCAAGCATGTGAAGGGCTTTTAATGCAATGATGGGAAGAGAACGGAAAAGAGAGAACAATAATATGACAGACTGTTCAAACGTTTTTATGGAAGATTTGATACCATCGGTTTTTAAAGATGAATATAAACAAATACAGTGCCTTGCGAAAGTATTCGGCCCCCTTGAACTTTGCGACCTTTTGCCACATTTCAGGCTTCAAACATAAAGATATAAAACTGTATTTTTTTGTGAAGAATCAACAACAAGTGGGACACAATCATGAAGTGGAACGACATTTATTGGATATTTCAAACTTTTTTAACAAATCAAAAACTGAAAAATTGGGCGTGCAAAATTATTCAGCACCTTTACTTTCAGTGCAGCAAACTCTCTCCAGAAGTTCAGTGAGGATCTCTGAATGATCCAATGTTGACCTAAATGACTAATGATGATAAATACAATCCACCTGTGTGTAATCAAGTCTCCGTATAAATGCACCTGCACTGTGATAGTCTCAGAGGTCCGTCAAAAGCGCAGAGAGCATCATGAAGAACAAGGAACACACCAGGCAGGTCCGAGATACTGTTGTGAAGAAGTTTAAAGCCAGATTTGGATACAAAAATATTTCCCAGGCTTTAAACATCCCAAGGAGAACTGTGCAAGCGATAATATTGAAATGGAAGGAGTATCAGACCACTGCAAATCTACCAAGACCTGGCCGTCCCTCTAAACTTTCAGCTCATACAAGGAGAAGACTGATCAGAGATGCAGCCAAGAGGCCCATGATCACTCTGGATGAACTGCAGAGATCTACAGCTGAGGTGGGAGACTCTGTCCATAGGACAACAATCAGTCTTATATTGCACAAATCTGGCCTTTATGGAAGAGTGGCAAGAAGAAAGCCATTTCTTAAAGATATCCATAAAAAGTGTTGTTTAAAGTTTGCCACAAGCCACCTGGGAGACACACCAAACATGTGGAAGAAGGTGCTCTGGTCAGATGAAACCAAAATTGAACTTTTTGGCAACAATGCAAAACGTTATGTTTGGCGTAAAAGCAACACAGCTGAACACACCATCCCCACTGTCAAACATGGTGGTGGCAGCATCATGGTTTGGGCCTGCTTTTCTTCAGCAGGGACAGGGAAGATGGTTAAAATTGATGGGAAGATGGATGGAGCCAAATACAGGACCATTCTGGAAGAAAACCTGATGGAGTCTGCAAAAGACCTGAGACTGGGACGGAGATTTGTCTTCCAACAAGACAATGATCCAAAACATAAAGCAAAATCTACAATGGAATGGTTCAAAAATAAACTTATCCAGGTGTTAGAATGGCCAAGTCAAAGTCCAGACCTGAATCCAATCGAGAATCTGTGGAAAGAACTGAAAACTGCTGTTCACAAATGCTCTCCATCCAACCTCACTGAGCTTGAGCTGTTTTGCAAGGAGGAATGGGAAAAAAATTCAGTCTCACGATGTGCAAAACTGATAGAGACATACCCCAAGCGACTTACAGCTGTAATCGCAGCAAAAGGTGGCGCTACAAAGTATTAATTTAAGGGGGCTGAATAATTTTGCATGCCCAATTTTTCAGTTTTTGATTTGTTAAAAAAGTTTGAAATATCCAATAAATGTTGTTCCACTTCATGATTGTGTCCCACTTGCTGTTGATTCTTCACAAAAAAATACAGTTTTATATCTTTACGTTTGAAGCCTGAAATGTGGCAAAAGGTCGCAAAGTTCAAGGGGGCCGAATACTTTCGCAAGGCACTGTATGTGTGAGTATCCTCAAATCCTATCCTGTCCAGATAACAGAGAACGAGGTGGCCTCATGCTTGTTAAATATTAAGCCACACAAAGCACCAGGCCCAGATGGACTATGGGGCAAAGTACTGAAGGTCTGCGACGACCAGCTCAGGAGAGTTCTCACACAACTGTTTCGACTCCTACTGATCAACTGTACGTTACCAAAATCCTGGAAGGTGTCGACCATAGTACCGGTGCCTAAGAAGTCAGGGGCCAAATCACCATAAGACTTTCGACCTGTGGCCCTCACGCCTCTTTTGGCCAAATTCATGGAAAGGGTTGCTAGTAAGCACCTTACTCTGTCCATAGCAGATCAGCTGGACCCGTTACAGTTTGCCTATAAGGCACAGAGGGGGACTGAGGATGCTACCCTGACCTTGGTGAACATGGTGGCTAGTCACCTTCAACATGCAAAATCATGTGCACACAATTTATTTTTAGATTTTAGTTCAGCTTTCAATACAATGCAAATACACACACTGCTGAAATGACTACTGGACCTGAACGTCAATGGAGGCCTCGCAGGTTGGATCAAGGACATTTTAACTGACCACCCACATGGTCCTCATGAATGGGGCACTCTCTGATGAACTGACCCTGAACATAGGGGCGCCCCAGGGGTGTGTCCTTTCACCGTTGTTCTCTTTCTACACTAATGAGATGAAGATCCAAGAAAACAATTTGAGCCGTTTTAAGTACGTGGATGACATGGCTCTAGTAGGACAATTTAAAAAAAGATGCTACCTCAGATGGAAAGAGCTATTTTTCACAGACCAACAACCTTCAAGAATGGTGCCGGGTAACTTCTTTGGAATAGGGGGCGGTATTTTGACATCCGGATGAAAAGCATACCCAATGTAAACTGCCTGCTACTCAGGCCCGGAAGCTAGGATACGCATATAATTGGTAGATTTGGATAGAAAACACTATAAAGTTTATAAAACTGTTACAATAATGTCTATGAATATAACAGAACTGAAATGGCAGGCGAAACACCAAGGACAAACCACCCCGCCCAAAAAAATATTAATCCTACCACTTTTATAATAGGGTGAAATCGTGCCCGGTTGCAGTTCCTAGAGGTTCCACTAGATGTCAAAAGTCTCTAGAAAGAGTTTCAGAATGGTTTTTGGATAAATGAGCCTCTTGGCTGCATCTCTGATCAGTCTTCTCCTTGTATGAGCTGAAAGTTTAGAGGGACGGCCAGGTCTTGGTAGATTTGCAGTGGTTGATACTCCTTCCATTTCAATATTATCGCAAACTGAGATTTTTGGATATAAATATGAACTTTATCAAACAAAACATACATGTATTGTGTAACATGTCCTATGAGTGTCATCTGATGAAGATCAAAGATTAGTGATTAATTTTCTCTCTTTCTGCTTTTTGTGAGTCCTCTCTTTGGCTGGAAAAATGGCTGTGTTTTTCTGTGACTAGGTGCAGACCTAACATAATCGTTTGGTGTGCTTTCGTCATGAAGCCTTTTTGAAATCGGACACTGTGGTGGGATTAACAACAAATGTATCTTTAAAATGGTGTAAAATACTTGTATGTTTGAGGAGTTTTGAATTTGGCGCTCTGCACTTTCACTGGCTGTTTTCATATTGATCCCGTTAGCGGGATCTAAGCGATAAGAAGTTTTTAACGGGCTCTCAATTCAGAGAGTTCCACTTTATTGGTGTGAAAGTCCTCTTAGGATAGGCCTTGACCTCTGCAGTTTAAATTCAGACAGCCCAGACTCAGGACACGATTGCTAATTTCATTGGCTATAATTAACTATAACAAAACAAATACGACCAAATAGATTTGACATGTGATTTATTTCATTTTAAATTAACTAAGAGAAGGCTGAAACAAGCACAGTAATCAAGGGGCCTTTGTCAAAATTGTGATAACATTTTGACAAATAAGAAAGTATACTAGTTTAATTTAAGGACTAAACAATTTACAGCTGTGCCATACAGGTTGCAAAATAGTTGGGAAGAGATTTTCATTGCAACAACTCCATAGCACATGGTTAATGGGCTCCTGAGTGGTGCAGCGGTCTAAGGCACTGCATCTCAGTGATAGAGGTGTCACTAAATACCCTGGTTTGATTGCAGGCAGTATCACAAATGGCTGTGATTTGGAGTCCCATAGGGGTGCGCACAATTGGCCCAGCATCGTCCGGGTTAGAATTTGGTCTTAATGACTTGCCTAGTTAAATAAAGGTTAAATAAATGAACTGATACACAAAACAGCATCAGATTCAAAACTTTGTGTTTTTCAATTACATTTTTATGAAAAATTATTGCAACCAATAGAATGTTATATGTATGGGGGGATACAATCATCCCAGCCCTGCAACATTTGCTACGAAGAGGCAGAATCATTGGATAATTTGTTTTTGTACTGTCTACATGTGGCTTGTATTTGGTCTCAGGTTCAGGAATGGCTGAAGAATTGCAACATTAAAGTGGAGCTAACACTGCAAATAACACTGCTGTGGGGTTTGATAAGTCATAGTCAATCGGTCAAAAATATAATAATACTCTTAGCAAAAATTATTATCTTTAATTTACAATCTGCACAGTAATTGAGAGAATGAGAATAGAAAGGTTCAGAACTTTTGTGAAACGTCACAGCACGGTTGAAAAATATACGGCAAAACTGGATGCTGTTCAGAGATACTGTAAATGGGAGGGGTTGAGGGTAGCTGAAGGCTGGGACTGGAAGGTCTTTAGAGATAGATGGGAGGGGTTGAGGGTAACTGAAGGCTGGGACTGGTAGGTCTTCATAGATAGATGGGAGGGGTTGAGGGTAGCTGAAGGCTGGGACTGGATGGCCTTCAGAGAGAGATGGGAGGGGTTGAGGGTAGCTGAAGGCTGGGACTGGAAGGTCTTCATAGATAGATGGGAGGGGTTGAGGGTAACTGAAGGCTGGGACTGGATGGTCTTTAGAGATAGATGGGAGGGGTTGAGACTGGGACTAAAAACAAAAGATAACTAATGTAAAATATACTCTGTCTGTAAAATGTATATAGTATGTATAAGCTGGAAGTAGAAGCCTGAGTGATGTTGTCCATTAGTTTACTCCAATTAGGGGAGGGATGGTAGGGGAAAATTATAAAGGAAATTATATTTGAAAAAAAAATATATTTCTCCAAAAATGTATATGGGGTACTGTAAATGAAGTAGACAATTACACTGATAGAAGACACAATCTATCTGCAATATTAAAGCAGATCTACATTTGTCCCAATTGTGATACACACACACACACACACACACACACACGTTAATCTGGTGTGAATCACGAGACATACGACATACCTCTGACAAGCAGGCTACTATTATTTACCTTAGTGTGGTCCGAATGATTATGGACCACGGCTGTTTAGATACACACACATACACACATGCCATGGCTGAACAGTAGCGCAGACGTAGACACGCGCATACAAAGTGGAGTTACGCAGGCTGGTGTTGTGACTCAGACAGAAGCAGACGTCATCTGGTCAACCACAAGGCCAACAGAATCAACTCTACACTGGACACACACACATGAACACATACATACACACATGAACACACACACAGAGAAGCACCCACACACACACATGGGCGCACACACACACACATAAACACACATGTACACACACATATAAACACAAGTACACACACACACGTACACACACATGAACACACACACATGAACACACAAACACACACACATAAACACACATGTACACACACATATAAACACAAGTACACACACACGTACACATGCATGCATGTGTAGCGTACGTCACTGTGCTTGATTAGATGGAAACCACTTTGTCCCTATCTACTTCGCTAGAACTCAATACTAGAACCCGAGACCAGAACCCGATACTTTAACCCGATACTCTAACCCGATACTTTAACCCGATACTCTAACCCGAGACCAGAACACGATACTAGAACCCCAGACCAGAACCCCAGACCAGAACCCCAGACCAGAACCCCAGACCAGAACCCCAGACTAGAACCCTGCACCTCAAAAATACACCTGGACCGCCCTCCAGAAAGGTTCTTCTCAGTCGCACCTCTGAAAAGCTAGCATTCCAGCAACGTGAGTAGAGAGATTTCAGGCTGAGGAATGAGGTCACAAATTCTCATGTTACACATGTACACACATCCTCTGCCACTGGTCACAGGTCACCCTATCATGTTTCCCAGAGGGCAATAACTCACATGTGAGGTTGATGTACATGTCGTTCACTAAACAGTGAATCTTACACCAGCTTCCCATAACGCACTGGACTCTAGTTCTTCAGACCTAGCTATTCACACCACAGGAGGTTGGTGGCTCCTTCATAGGGGAGAACGGGCTAGTGGTAATGACTAGAGCAGAATCAGTGAAATGTTATGAAACACATGGTTTCCAGGTGTTTGATGCCACGTGTGCTCCGGGCATGTGCTGACCACATGGCAGTTGTCTTCACTGACATTTTCAACATGTCCCTGATTGAGTCTGTCATACCAACATGTTTCAAGTAGACCACCATCGTCACTGTGTCCAAGAACACGAAGGCAACCTGCCTAAATGACTACAGATCTGTAGAACTCACGTCCGTAGCCATGAAGTGCATTGAAAGGCTGATAAGGGCTCACATCAATCAACACCATGTTCCCAGAAACCCTAGACCCACTCCAATTTGCATAGCGCCCAAACAGATCCACAGATGATGCAATCTCTATTGCACTCCACACTGCCCTTTCCTACCTGGACAAAAGGAACACCTACGTGAGAATGCTATTCATTGACTACAGCTCAGCGTTCAATACCATAGTACCCTGAAAGCTCATCACTAAGCTAAGGATCCTAGGACTAAACACCTCCCTCTGCAACTGGATCCTGGACTTCCTGACGGTCCGCCCCCAGGTGGTGAGGGTAGGTAGCAACACATCTGCCACGCTGATCCTCAACATTGGAGCCTCTCAGGGCTGCGTGCTCAGTCCCCTCCTGTACTCCCTGTTCACCCACGACTGCATGGCCAGGCACGACACCAACACCATCATCAAGTTTGCAGACGATACAACAGCGGTAGGCCTGATCACCGACAACAACAAGAGCCTATAGGGAGGAGGTCAGAGACCTGGTTGGGTGGTGCCGGAATAACAACCTATCCCTCAACATAACCAAGACTAAGGAGATGACTGTGGACTACAGGAAAAGGAGGACATAGCACTCCCACATTCTCATCGACGAGACTGTAGTGGAGCAGGTTGAGAGCTTCAAGATCCTTGGTGCCCACATCACCAACAAACTAGAATGGTCCAAACACACCAAGACAATTGTGAAGAGGGCACGACAAAGCCTATTCCCCCTCAGGAAACTAAAAAGATATGGCATGGGTCCTCAGATCCTCATAAGGTTCTACAGCTGCAACATCAAGAGCATCCTGTCTGGTTGCATCTCTGCCTGGTACGGCAATTGCTCGACCTCCGACCGCAAGGTACTACAGAGGCTAATGCGTACGGCCCAGCACATCACTGGGGCTAAGCTGCCTGCCATCCAGGACCTCTACACCAGGCGGTGTCAGAGGAAGGCCCTAAAAATTGTCAAAGACCCCAGTCATAGACTGCTCTCTCTGCTACCACACGGCAAGCGGTACCGGAGTGCCAAGTCTAGGACAAAAAGGTTTCTCAACAGTTTTTACCCCCAAGCCATAAGACTCCTGAACAGGTAATCAAATGTCTAACCAGACTATTTGCATTGTGTGCCTCCCCCAAACCCTCTTTTATGCTGCTGTTCTCTGTTTATCGTACTGTAGCTGTTGGAACCACGCTTGATCTTCTGAAATGTCCTTTGTGTCTTCTACCCCATGCAGTGCCCGTGTCTCTGCCATCCATAAAGATACGTATGTAAACATTACTGGTTAACACAGTGTCCAGGTTAATGGAGTAGTAGGCCATGACTGATGGGGCAGTTCCAAAGGCTGTGGTCTGTGTACTCTACAATGTCGCTATGGTGACATTGACTACTAGGTTACTCAACCCTGTTACTCAAAGCCAGTGACTCGGCAGTTAGACTTCCAGCCTGGAGTCTGACATTCTTCAGCAGCGACTAAAGTCCAGAGAGCATTAGCAGCACGTGTTTGGGAAGCCATTCCCGATGCTCCAATGTCTCCCGTCGGCGTTGAATCTTTGATGTTCCGATCGATTCCCATCAGTTGGGGCCAAACAACACGCGGGTCCCCCTCATGCAGTAACATTTCTGGTCTTATCAGAGCGGCCTACTTCACACAGGTTCCTGGCCATAAAGTCTTATGATGATAACAGGGACTGGAATATGGACCATCCCACGCACACTGATCTATGGAGTCATGACCTCTGGTGTGTTTTCATAAAGAAGAGCACAATACAGAAGGCAAAAGTTTTTTTTTTCAATTCAAACCAAATCACATTTTATTTGTCACATGCATCGAACACAACAAGTGTAGACCTTACTGTGAAATGCTTACTTACAAGCCCTTAATCAACAATGCAGAGTTTTTTAAAAGTAATAGAGAAAATTACTTCATTAATGGCGTTTCCAAAACCCATTCATTCTCTTTACCATTAACTAACAATTGTGTGAAGTCAGAAGCCGCTTTCACATGCTGTCTTGCTCTCTGACACTGGCAGGCAGTGGATGGATATAGTGTGACAATAGGCAGGTTTCCATTGACTCAGCTTTATTCGACCAAAGCAACGATGCAAAAAGCAGCCTGGTCACCAGAAACAATCTTCGATTTGAGATGTTTCATAAGGGGCTGAGAACGGCGATGTATGAATTCCTCAAAATAAACCGATGGGACAGCACTGGGCTCAAACTCTGGGCTCGAAATAATAAGATACTATCTGCATGTGTGGTTCCCACCGTGAAGCATGGAGAAGGAGGTGTGATGGTGTCGGGGTGCTTTGCTGGTGACACTGTCATGATTTATTTAGAATTCAAGGCACACCTAACCACCATGGCTACCACAGCATTCTGCAGCAATACGCCATCCCATCTGGTTTGTGCTTAGTTTGACAATAATTTGTTTTTCAACAAGACAATGACCCAACACACCTCCAGGCTGTGTAAGGGCTATTTGACCAAGAAGCAGAGTGATGGAGTGCTGCATCAGACGACTTGGCCTCAACAATCACCCAACGTCAACCCAATTGAGATGGTTTGGGATGAGTTGGACCGCATAGTGAAGGAAAAGCAGCCAACAAGTGCTCAGCATATGTGGGAACTCCTTCAAGACTGTTGGGAAAGCCTTCCAGGTGAAGCCGGTTGAGAGAATGCCAAGAGTGTGCAATGCTGTCATCAAGGCAAATGGTGGCTACTTTGAAAAATCAAACACTTTTTTGGTTACTACATGATTATGTGTGTGTTATTTCTTAGTTTTGATGTCCTCACTATTATTATTCTACAATAGTAAAAATAAAGAAACTCTTGAATGAATACCCGTGTCCAAACATTTGACTGGTACAGTATTTATATATACATTTTTTTAAACCATTGTGTGTTGTGTAATGGTAACGGCAGATATAGGATACATTTTCCAAAGATCGACAACATACTGTACAGTGCATTTGGAACGTTTTCAGACCCCACTTTCTCCACATTTTGTTACGTTGTCTTATTTTTAAATTAATTTTAAAAATGTATATAATCTACACACAATACTCCATAATGACAAAGCGAAAACATGTTTACATTTTTTTAATAAAATATATACTGTACATTATTTACATACTTATTCAGACTCTTTGCTATGAGACTCGAAATTGAACTCAGGTGCATCCTCTTTCCATTGATCATGCCTGAGATGTTTCTACAACTTGATTGGCATCCACCTGTGGTAAATTCAATTAATTGGACAAGATTTGGAAAGGCACACACCTGTCTATATTAGGTCCCACAGTTGTAAGTGGATATCAGAGCAAACACCAAGCCATGAGGTCGAAGGAAGAGGTCTGAGATAGGATTGTGTTGAGGCAGAGATCTGGGGAAGTGTACCAAATGTCTGCAGCATTGAAGGTCCCTGAGATCACAGTGGCCTCCATCATTCTTAAATGGAAGAAGTTTGGAACTACTAAGACTCTTCCTAGAGCTGGCTACCTGGCCAAACTAAGCAATCAGGGTAGAAGGACCTTGGTCAGGGAGAGGACCAAGAACCCGATGGTCACTCTGAGAAACAAGATTCTCTGGTCTGATGAAACCAAGATTGAACTCTTTGGCCTGAATGCCAAGCGTCACATCTGGAGGAAACCAGGCAACGCTCATCACCTATCCAATACCATCCCTACGTTGAAGCATGGTGTGGGCAGCATCATGCTGTGGGGATGTGTTTCAGGGGCAGGGACAAGGAGAATAGTCAGGATGGAGGGAAAGATGAAAGGAGCGAAGTACAGAGAGTTTCTTGATGAAAACCTGCTCCAGAGCACTCAGGACCTCAGACTGGTGTGAAGATTCACTTTCCAACAGGACAATGACCCTAAGCACACAGCCAAGATAGCACGAGTGGCTTCGAGACAAGTCTCTCAATGTCCTTGAGTGGACCAGCCGTAGCCCGGGCTTGAACCCGATCGAAAATCTCTGGAGAGACTTGAAAATAGCTGTGTAGCGACGCTCCCCATCCAACCTGACAGAGCTTGAGAGGATCTGCAGAGATCAATGGGAGAAACTCCTCAAATACAGGTGTGTCAAGCTTGTAGCATCATACGTAAGACTCAAGGCTGTAATCACTGCCAAAGGTGTTTCAATAAATGTGATATTTTTATGTTTTATAAATGTGCAAAACAGGTTTTTAGAAATGTTTTCTTTGTAACTAAGAGGTATTGTGTGTAGATTGATGAGGGGAAAAAAACTATTTAATCCATTTTAGAATAAGGCTGTAAGGTAACTGAATTTTATTTATTTTATTTTCTGCTCTTTTGCACACCAATATCTCCACCTGTACATGACCATCTGATCATTTATCACTCCAGTGTTAATCTGCAAAATTGCAATTATTCGCCTACCTCCTCATGCCTTTTGCACACAATGTATATAGACTCTCCTTTTTTTCTACTGTGTTATTGACTTGTTAATTGTTTACTCCATGTGTAACTCTGTTGTCTGTTCACACTGCTATGCTTTATCTTGGCCAGGTCGCAGTTGCAAATGAGAACTTGTTCTCAACTAGCCTACCTGGTTAAATAAAGGTCAAATAAAAAACAATTGGGGGAAAAAAAATACTTATGCTCTCTCTAATTCTCTCTTTCTTTCTCTCTCTCGGAGGACCTGAGCCCTAGGACCATGCCCCAGGAATACCTGACATGATGACTCCTTGCTGTCCCCAGTCCACCTGACTGTGCTGCTGCTCCAGTTTCAACTATTCTGCCTTATTATTATTCGACCATGCTGGTCATTTATGAACATTTGAACATCTTGACCATGTTTTGTTATAATCTCCACCCGGCATAGCCAGAAGAGGACTGGCCACCCCACATAGCCTGGTTCCTCTCTAGGTTTCTTCCTAGGTTTTGGCCTTTCTAGGGAGTTTTTCCTAGCCACCGTGCTTCTTCACCTGCATTGCTTGCTGTTTGGGGTTTTAGGCTGGGTTTCTGTACAGCACTTTGAGATATCAGCTGATGTACGAAGGGCTATATAAAATAAATTTGATTGATTGAAAAAGTAAAGTGGTCTGAATACTATTTGAATGCACTGTAATTATCTGTTGGACAGGGGTGGATTTTTCTTTTGTCAGACTTTTCTTTATTGTTACACATCATGATAGAAACTGTTTTTTTTATAAATTATGATTGCCGAATCATTACGAAGGTATGATAACATCACGTCACTATAAAGCTTCACTCTACAATTAATTCTAAATGTCTACTGCTTGCAAAATCAAATGTGTTTCAACTAGTCAGGACTGTCCTGAATTTCAAGTATACCTTGAATTACTTTGCCTTGCTTTTCTGTTTGGCTGGCAAGTTTCACCATCCTGTATTTCAGATCTACAGGACAGCATGTTTCACCATCCTGCATTTCAGATCTACAGGACAGCAAGTTTCACCATCCTGTATTTCAGATCTACAGGACAGCATGTTTCACCATCCTGCATTTCAGATCTACAGGACAGCAAGTTTCACCATCCTGTATTTCAGATCTACAGGACAGCATGTTTCACCATCCTGCATTTCAGATCTACAGGACAGCATGTTTCACCATCCTGCATTTCAGATCTACAGGACAGCAAGTTTCACCATCCTGTATTTCAGATCTACAGGACAGCATGTTTCACCATCCTGCATTTCAGATCTACAGGACAGCATGTTTCACCATCCTGCATTTCAGATCTACAGGACAGCAAGTTTCACCATCCTGTATTTCAGATCTACAGGACAGCAAGTTTCACCATCCTGTATTTCAGATCTACAGGACAGCAAGTTTCACCATCCTGTTATTTCAGATCTACAGGACAGCATGTTTCACCATCCTGTATTTCAGTTCTACAGGACAGCAAGTTTCACCACGACGATACGTTGATACATGAGAATTATTTGAGTATTGCAAATATTAGTTAACTATTGCATTCCATCCGGGCTGGCTTCCGTAGGCTACCTGAGACATGAAATAGATAGGCAGGAGACATTAAATATTTTGTTGATTCTATGTTAGACTACTGCAATGCTCTACTTTCCGGCTACCCGGATAAAGCACAAAATAAACTTCAGATAGTACTAAATACGGCTGCTAGAAACCTGACTAGAACCAAAAAAAAATATCATATTATTCCAGTGCGAGCCTCCCTACTGCTTCCTGATAAGGTAAGGGCTGATTTCAAGCTTTTACTGCTAACCTACAAAGCATTTCATGGGCTTGCTCCTACCCATCTTTCCGATTTGGTCCTGCCTTACATACCTACACATACGCTACGGTCACAAGACGCAAGCCTCCTAATTGTCCCTAGAATTTCTAAGCAAACAGCTGGAGGCAGGGCTTTCTCCTATAGAGCTCCATTTTTATGGAATGGTCTGCCTACCCATGTGAGAGACACAGGCTCGGTCTCAACCTTCAAGTCTTTATTGAAGACTCATCTCTTCAGTAGGTCATATGATTGAGTGCAGTCTGGCCCAGGAGTGTGAAGGTGAACGGAAAGGCTCCGGCGCAACGAACCGAACCGCCTTTGCTGTCTCTGCCTGGCCGGTTCCCCTCTCTCCACTGGGATGCCCTGCCTATTACAGGGGCTGAGTCACTGGCTTACTGGTGCTCTTCCATGTCGTCCCTAGGAGGGGTGCGTCACTTGAGTGGGTTGAGTCACTGACGTGGTCTTCCTGTCTGGGTTGGCGCCCCCCCTTGGGTTGTGCCGTGGCGGAGATCTTTGTGGGCTATACTCGGCCTTGTCTCAGGATGGTAAGTTGGTGGTTGAAGATATCCCTCTAGAGGTGTTGGGGGCTGTACTTTTGCAAAGTGGGTGGGGTTATATATGCTGCCTGTTTGGCCCTGTCCGGGGGTATCATCAGATGGGGCCACAGTGTCTCCTGACCCCTCGTCTCAGCCTCCAGTATTTATGCTGCAGTAGTTTGTGTCGGGGGGCTAGGGTCAGTCTGTTATATCTGGAGTATTTCTCCTGTCTTATCCGGAGTCCTGTGTGAATATAAGTTTGCTCTCTCTAAATCTCTTTCTCTCGTTCTTTCTCTCTCTCTGAGGACCTGAGCCCTAGGACAATGCCTCAGGACTACCTGGCATGATGACTCCTTGCTCTCCCCAGTTCCACCCGGCTGTGCTGCTGCTCCAGTTTCAGCTGTTCTGCCTGTGACTATGGAACCCTGACCTGTTCACTGGACGTGCTACCTGTCCCAGACCTGCTGTTTTCAACTCTCTGGAGACAGCGGAAGGTGCAGAGATACTCTGAATGATTGGCTATGAAAAGCCAACTGACATTCACTCCTGAGGTGCTGACCTGTTGCATCCTCGACAACTACTGTGATTATTATTATTTGACCATGCTGGTCATTTATGAGCATTTGAAAATCTTGGCCATGTTCTGTTTTAATCTCCACCCAGCACAGCCAGAAGAGGACTGGCCACCCCTCATATCTTGGTTCCTCTCTGGGTTTCTTTTGGGGGTTTTCTAGCCACTGTGCTTCTACACCTGCATTGCTTGCTGTTTGGGGTTTTAGACTGGATTTCTGTACATCACTTTGAGATATCAGCTGATGTAAGAAGGGCTTTATAAATACATTTGATTTGATAGGAGGACATAGGCTTTCACTGGCTACCTGAGACATGAAACAGATAGGTGGGAGGACATATAGGCTGTCGCCAATTTATTAATGCACAATTTCCCTAAACGGTGAAATGGAAACACTTTATCCACTACATTTATTTTCATTTTTGTGAAAAAGTTCTCTTTTTTTTTTAGTTGTAATGTCATTAAGTCCAGCTGTTTTTATTGACACAATATAGTTAATTGGAAACACACTGCTGTCTGCAATGGTCACATTTATTTTCTATGTAAACCTTATAAATGTCAATAACAAAAAAAAATCACTGCACAAGTTAGTGAAAGCAGAGAATGGAAATCCAATTCAAAGTGATGTCAAAATATGACCTTAAAACAAAATGATGATTTAGACGTGAGGTATTTCTGCTCTAGAGACCGACATGCATGTACTTGCAGAGTCATGCTGTTAAATGGACGTCTCCCTGGTATGTGTGGCATGGGACTGTATGAGTGTGCATGTGTGTGGGTGTGTGTAGAGTGAAGACGTTATGGTGGTTTAGGTATGTGAAGAACTGGATTGGGTTATGCTACATTAACCAGCAATACTTCGGGTTTAGTCACAAACACACAAAGTTAATTGCTGAAATCACATTCATTCACAAAAATGCAACGGTTTCCTTGTGATTCATATTCACTGTTATATATTATTTTTGGTACAGAGTATTTCCGTTTTGGTCAATGTTTACCTGACACACTCATGGCTTGTCACGCATCACAAATTGTTTATTATCTTATTCAAGTAATAAAAGCCATGATTCATCAGTATGCAGCACTATGTGCTGTAATGTGGAGAGATACAGTAGAGACAGTGTAGAACATATTACGGGACATTCATAGGATGGGATATAGCCTCTCTTTCTCTATCGATTCCTCTCTTACAATACCATAGCAATAAACTGTGTTAAACTTATTAAATCGCTGAGAGGTGACTGGGGATTGTACATCTCTCAATCATGGTCATTCTCACTCTTCCTTTCTCATACCCTCCATCCCTGCACTGCATAGCCAAGAGGGAGAGAGTGTGAGTGAGAGATGGGGAGAGAGAGGGGGAGAGAGAGAGAGAGATGGGCAGAGAAAGAGAGAGAGAGCGAGGGAGAGAGAGAAGATTGAGTGAGACAGAGAAGAAGAGAGATGAAGAGAACGCAAGAGAGGGAGAAGAGAGATAGAGTGATGAAGAGAGAGGAAAAATAAAACAATTAGTCATCAATTTCAAAGGCAGTGTTTAAAAAACAATTTTTCCCTGAGGTAAACCTGCTGAATGCAGAATCAGCCGCCCACGCTAGCACAGTGAATAAGGCTGGAAGAATGCATGGCAACCCACTCAACATGCAGCACACAGCCACACACACACACACACACACTCTCTCTCCGCTGACACATAGCCACACACACACACACTCTCTCCGCTGACACACAGCCACACACAGACTCTCTCCGCTGACACACAGCCACACACACACACTCTCTCCGCTGACACACAGCCACACACACACATTCACATGGGCGTCTGACTTTGTCTGAAAGTGGGGTTGCAAAAGCTTGCAATTCTACACTGTTTCTTAACAATGGGAAGAACAGAACACAACAATTTTTTATATTTTGCCACATTATATTGCAAAAGTGTTTTAAATGACTAGATTACTAATCTACTCCCTACCCTGACAATCCCACCCCTGATAATGAATTGACAGGTCTGAAACCCTACCACCTCTGTGACTCACTTACATCCCGCCTCCTTCCCTAAAAACCCCACCCACAGTGATCAGTTGACAGGCCAAACTGATACGATTTGGATTACGCATGACAGTGAGGAAAGAAAATCAAAAATGGGAGGAATAATATTGTTTGATTTGTATTGATTTAGAATAGTGTACTTGGCAGGTTAAGACAAAGCATTGTTAAACTCAATTTCATTTTGTTTTTGTCACAAATAATGCGATCCCAATAATGTAGTACAATTACACATGTGAATTTAGAAGAATCTTTGAAAAACAATCTTTGTGCCAGAGTTATCTGGTAGAGCATTGAACAACAACTATCAACTTGAAAAGGCTAACTGGAGTAAAGCATTGACATTTGGTCATAGATTATGTTCACATAAAAATAATATTGCATCCAAATTATGAATAGTTATTAATTATCATGATACATTTGAGTTTGTTATTTTGGCAGCTATATATATATATATGTATATATGTATATAAGCCATAAATTAAGGCCCTGAATCAGCAAAAAAAATAGAGAAAATGTAGCTCTGGTAATAGGACTCATATTTGAACGGTTAGGGCTAGAGCAGGGGTCTCCAACATTTTCTTTATTAAGAGCTACTTCACAGAAAAATACATTTATACAGTACACGTCAAAAGTTTGGACACACCTTCTCATTCAAGGGTTTTTCCTTATTTTTGACTATTTTCTACATTGTGACTATCTCATGAAGCTGGTTGAGAGAATGCTAAGTGTGTGCAAAGCTGACAGAGTATGATTAGCTCGGTTTCAAGGGTGTTAATTAAATAATAAATACAAAAAAAAGGATAGATCTCACCCATGAGACCCTCTCCGGGATACAGTCTTCTGGGCTCCGGGTCTTGCTGTATCCTGTTGGGCACACAAACTGAACTCCCTCATCTTTAGCTTGGGCACCGTCTCCAACTACATGGCAGCCATCTTACTTCCCCCTGTCCTCTCCTGTGCGCTGCCCTTCTGGCAGCGTTATGGGGCTTTTACAGCTGGTGAGCAATCAGCCCTTAATTACTCACCAACTCCCCAATCAGCCCCAATTAGTCCTGGGTGGAGAGCCCGTCGAGACCTGGCATGTCCAGCAGATGGAGCCATCGCCTCGTGATGTATACTCGACGAGTCTCCCCCTGGAGGCTGACCTGCTGTACGCCATACACCCCTCCTTAGCTCTGTCGGGGAGGAGACTGTTGTCAGTGCGACGTATGTTTCCCTTCTCGATAGGGCATCTGCTTTTCCCTGCTTCGCCCCTGACCTGTACAGTGCGTTTCCCTGCTTCGCCCCTGACCTGTACAGTGCGTTTCCTTGCTTCGCCCCTGACCTGTACAGTGTTTCCCTGCTTCGCCCCTGACCTGTACAGTGCGTTTCCCTGCTTCGCCCCTGACCTGTACAGTGTTTCCCTGCTTCGCCCCGGACCTGTACAGTGTGTTTCCCTGCTTCGCCCCTGACCTGTACAGTGTGTTTCCCTGCTTCGCCCCTGACCTGTACAGTGTGTTTCCCTGCTTCGCCCCTGACCTGTACAGTGCGTTTCCCTGCTTTGCCCCTGACCTGTACAGTGTGTTTCCCTGCTTCGCCCCTGACCTGTACAGTACGTTTCCCTGCTTCGCCCCTGACCTGTACAGTGCGTTTCCCTGCTTCGCCCCTGACCTGTACAGTGTGTTTCCCTGCTTCGCCCCTGACCTGTACAGTGTGTTTCCCTGCTTCGCCCCTGACCTGTACAGTGTTTCCCTGCTTCGCCCCGGACCTGTACAGTGTGTTTCCCTGCTTCGCCCCTGACCTGTACAGTGTGTTTCCCTGCTTCGCCCCTGACCTGTACAGTGTGTTTCCCTGCTTCGCCCCTGACCTGTACAGTGCGTTTCCCTGCTTTGCCCCTGACCTGTACAGTGTGTTTCCCTGCTTCGCCCCTGACCTGTACAGTACGTTTCCCTGCTTCGCCCCTGACCTGTACAGTGCGTTTCCCTGCTTCGCCCCTGACCTGTACAGTGTGTTTCCCTGCTTCGCCCCTGACCTGTACAGTGTGTTTCCCTGCTTCGCCCCTGACCTGTACAGTGTGTTTCTCTGCTTCGCCCCTGACCTGTACAGTGTGTTTCCCTGCTTCGCCCCTGACCTGTACAGTGCGTTTCCCTGCTTCGCCCCTGACCTGTGCACAACAGAAAATGAGAGGTGTTGAATGGACAAGAACCACCTGGTAACCCGATCGTTTGTGTCCTTTCCCACGCAGCCTTTGAGAAATGAAGAAGTAGGGCAGATCAGAATGAGGGTTGAGTGAAGTGTGCTGTTTGTTAGTGGCTGGTGAACTGAAAGCACGCTCCATTTTGTTTTTATCCGCTATTGAATGCAGTTTATCCCGTCTTAAATTTGATCGATTCTTTACATTAAAAAATACCTAAAGTTGTATTAGGAAAGTTGTTTGAAATTTTTGGAACAAGTTTGCAGGTAAGTTATTATATATTTTGTAGTCAGTTATTATATATTTTGTAGTCAGGTTGGAACCGGTGTTTTTCTGGATTAAATGCGCTAAATAAATTGTCATTTTGGAGATATAACGATGGAATTAATCGAACAAAAGGACCATTTGTGATGTTTATGGGACATATTGGAGTGCCAACAAAAGAAGAACTTCAAAGGTAAGGTGCCGGCGGGTTGAAATATGAATGTCATGTGTTTGTTTTGTGGGGTGCTATCCTCAGATAATCGCATGGTTTGCTTTCGCCGTAAAGCCTTTTTGAAATCTGACACATTGGCTGGATTAACAACAAGTGTAGCTTTAATTTGGTGTATTGCATCTGTGATTTCATGAAAGTTTAATATTTATAGTAATTTAATTTGAATTTGGCGCTCTGCCATTTCACCCGATGTTGTCGAGGGATTCCGCTAGGGGAACATCTAGCCGTTACAAATTAAGTGTTGCAGTGATATCACTCGCTGTAGTAGCTGATGTGTATAGTGTTGAGTCATCCGCATACATAGACACACTGGCTTTACTCAAGGCCAGTGACATGTCATCAGTGAATATTGAAAAAAGTAATGGGCCCTGGGGAATTCCTGGTTCTACCTGGATTATTTTGGAGAGCCTTCCATGAAAGACAACCCTCATGTCTTTACTATTAGGCCCATACATTTGTTTTATTCATATACAAAATGAACATATCTAGAAAATAGACAGACTAGCTCAAAACATTACTAGTCATTGAAAATGACAAATTACCAAATGGATCATGATACTTTTTTTTGTAAAAAAAAGTGGGAGTGCAAAAACTGACGTTTGCAACCCTATTTTGAAAGTGGGGGTGCAGTTGATCCATTTGCTCCATTTCTCAGGTTCCTAAGCACACACACCCACATACACACACACACATACCACCAACACATCCCCATAATAGGTTTCACCTAAACCACTTTCACCTAAACCACAAATCACAGATTAACCTCTCTGAACCACCCATACCGGATCCGGGATAATTGTCATCAGCAACGCTGAATAGCATAGCGCCACAGACAAATAATATTACTAGAAAATATTCATATTCATGAAATCACAAATGCAATATTGCAAAACACAGCTTAGCCTTTTGTTAATCCACCTGTCATCTTAGATTTTGAAATCATGCTTTACAGCGAAAGCAATACAAGCGTTTGTGTAAGTTTATTGATCGTTTGACAAAACAATAAGTACACTTAGCGTCAGGTAACTTGGTCACGAAAATCAGAAAAGCAATCAAATTAATAATTTACCTTTGATGATCTTCGGATGTTTTCACTCACAAGACTCCCATTATTCAATTGAAGAACTGATTTCAGGCTTGATTTTCCTCATTTAAAAAAACTGTTTTTCCTCCTACTCATTAAGAAAATGTCATTTTGATTTGGGGTCATGGGGGTTTGATGTGGGTGTGTTCTGTTATACTGCTTACCTTTGTTTTGTCAATTTCGGGACTAGAATTCAAGCGTATGACTACTATAGATGCCACATAAGATGTAGTCAACCATAAAATTAGCTTTTTTGGTTAAATGTGGGACGCCCACCTGGCCAAAAGCCAGGGAAAATGCAGAGCGCCAAATTTAAAAATAAAAAATAAAAAAAATGCTAACTTTCATGAAATCACACATGCAAGATAGCAAATTAAAGCGACCCTTGTTGTGAATACAGCCGAAATGTCAGATTTCAAAAAGTATTTTCAGCGAAAGCAAACGATGCTTTTAGTTACAGTGCCTTGCGAAAGTATTCGCCCCCCTTGAACTTTGCGACTTTTTGCCACATTTCAGGCTTCAAACATAAAGATATAAAACTGTATTTTTTTGTGAAGAATCAACAACAAGTGGGACACAATCATGAAGTGGAACGACATTTATTGGATATTTCAAACTTTTTTAACAAATAAAAAACTGAAAAATTGGGCGTGCAAAATTATTCAGCCCCCTTAAGTTAATACTTTGTAGCGCCACCTTTTGCTGCGATTACAGCTGTAAGTCGCTTGGGGTATCTCTATCAGTTTTGCACATCGAGAGACTTAAATTTTTTTCCCATTCCTCCTTGCAAAACAGCTCGAGCTCAGTGAGGTTGGATGGAGAGCATTTGTGAACAGCAGTTTTCAGTTCTTTCCACAGATTCTCGATTGGATTCAGGTCTGGACTTTGACTTGGCCATTCTAACACCTGGATATGTTTATTTTTGAACCATTCCATTGTAGATTTTGCTTTATGTTTTGGATCATTGTCTTGTTGGAAGACACATCTCCGTCCCAGTCTCAGGTCTTTTACAGACTCCATCAGGTTTTCTTCCAGAATGGTCCTGTATTTGGCTCCATCCATCTTCCCATCAATTTTAACCATCTTCCATGTCCCTGCTGAAGAAAAGCAGGCCCAAACCATGATGCTGCCACCACCATGTTTGACAGTGGTGATGGTGTGTTCAGCTGTGTTGCTTTTACGCCAAACATAACATTTTGCATTGTTGCCAAAAAGTTCAATTTTGGTTTCATCTGACCAGAGCACCTTCTTCCACATGTTTGGTGTGTCTCCCAGGTGGCTTGTGGCAAACTTTAAACAACACTTTTTATGGATATCTTTAAGAAATGGCTTTCTTCTTGCCACTTCCATAAAGGCCAGATTTGTGCAATATACGACTGATTGTTGTCCTATGGACAGAGTCTCCCACCTCAGCTGTAGATCTCTGCAGTTCATCCAGAGTGATCATGGGCCTCTTGGCTGCATCTCTGATCAGTCTTCTCCTTGTATGAGCTGAAAGTTTAGAGGGACGGCCAGGTCTTGATAGATTTGCGGTCTGATACGCCTTCCATTTCAATATTATCGCTTGCACAGTGCTCCTTGGGATGTTTAAAGCATGGGAAATCTTTTTGTATCCAAATCCGGCTTTAAACTTCTTCACAACAGTATCTCGGACCTGCCTGGTGTGTTCCTTGTTCTTCATGATGCTCTCTGCGCTTTTAACGGACCTCTGAGACTATGACAGTGCAGGTGCATTTATACGGAGACTTGATTACACACAGGTGGATTGTATTTATCATCATTAGTCATTTAGGTCAACATTGGATCATTCAGAGATCCTCACTGAACTTCTGGAGAGAGTTTGCTGCACTGAAAGTAAAGGGGCTGAATAATTTTGCACGCCCAATTCTTCAGTTTTTGATTTGTTAAAAAGTTAGAAATATCCAATAAATGTCGTTCCACTTCATGATTGTGTCCCACTTATTGTTGATTCTTCACAAAAAAAATACAGTTTTATATCTTTATGTTTGAAGCCTGAAATGTGGCAAAAGGTCGCAAAGTTCAAGGGGGCCGAATACTTTCGCAAGGCACTGTATATATGTGGTTAGTGGTGACATCTACCTCAAACTGTGTTATGGATCTTTGTCTTTGGAACACTCCTCCCTTCACTAGTAGCTGTTACACCAGCAACAAACAAGGCTTTCAAGGGTATTTCCTCTCCCTATTGATGTGTACACACACACGCATGAACACACACAGGCGCGCTTAAACACACACACGCACACGTACACACACACATACACATGTAAACGCACACACACATGTACACACAGACACACACACACACACAAACACACGCAGACCATTTACCCATACTGAGAAATGTATCAGCATAGAAATGCTGAAGAGAATAAAAGAGAAATGAAGAGTAGAACAAAGGAGCTAGACATTCCAAGGTTGAATGTTCCAAACCCACACGGCCTTTTTAGAAATGCGTCAAAAAACATCAAAACAAATCACATATGCTAAATCTCAGAATGCTTGTGTGGGCAGCGGCAGGTCCACAACCCTTTGAGAGAGAAAGTACACAATAACAAAGTTATACTGAAACCCTTTGCAGAGCTATTCTTATTAATCAAGATTGAACAGAAGTCAGTCAACTTTTCCAAAATATTACTTGACAAATTTGACATAATGGATCATGTGTGAGTCACACAGACAGATGCCGATATTTCATGGCCCAAAAAAAACAACACTTTGCTATGGTATGTCAAACTAGATACATATTGTAATTGTATTTGTGGGGTACAGAGATGAGGTCATTAAAAAATCATTCACTATTATTGCACACAGAGTGAGTCCATGCAACTTATTATGTGACTATCCCAAACCTGTTTGGGATAGGCGTGCCACTAGCGGGACAACTGGACAACATCTGATGAAATGGCAGAGCGCCAAATTCGAATTAAATTACTATAAATATTAAACTTTCATGAAATCACAAGTGTAATACATCAAAATAAAGCTTAAGTTGTTGTTAATCCAGCCGCCGTGTCAGATTTCTTAAAGGCTTTACGGCGAAAGCAAACCATGCGATTATCTGACAGCGCCCAGCACACTAATGCATAACAAATCATTTTCAACCAGGGAGTTGCGACACGAAGTCAGAAATAGCGATATGATTTATGCCTTACCTTTGAAGATCTTATTCTGTTGGCACTCCAAAAGGTCCCAGTTACATTACAAATTGTCCTTTTGTTCGATAAAGTCCTTCTTTATATCCATAAAAACTCAGTTTAGCTGGCGCGCTTCAGTCAATAATCCACTCGGTTTCCCTCCTTCAAAATGCATACAAAATGAATCCCAAACATTACCAATAAACTTATCCAAACAAGTCAATCAACATTTATAATCAAACCTTGGGTACCCTAATATGCAAATAAACTATCAAATTTAAGACGGAGAATCGTTATTGTATTTGCCGGAGATAAACAAAAAGAACGCGCTCTCTCGGCCATGCGCTTGGAAACACTACAGCCAAAATGGTAGACACTTAGAAAAACTACAACTTCTCCCTCATTTTTCCAAAAACCAGCCTGAAACGCTTTCTAAAGACTGTTGACATCTAGTAGAAGCCCTAGGAACTGCAATCGGGGACAATTTCATCCTATTATAAAAGTGCCAGCCATTGAAATCAGTGCTATGCTGAATTAAAAAATATATATTTATATATGGTTTGTCCTCAGGGTTTTGCCTGCCATTTTAGTTCTGTTATACTCACAGACATTATTTAAACAGTTTTAGAAACTTTAGAGTATTTTCCTATCCAAATCTACCAATTATATGTTTTTTTCTAGCTTCTGGGCCTGAGTAGCAGGCAGTTTACTTTGGGCACGCTTTTCATCCGGACATCAAAATACCTCCCCCTATCCCAAATAGGTTTTAAGCACCTTTTTACTCCTGAAATTACTCAGGCTTGCCCTAATAAAGGGGTTGAGTACTTATTGATTTAAGACATTTCAGTTTTCATTTTTAATTACTTTATAAAAATATCGAAAAACACAATTCCACTTTGACATTACAGGTTTTTACAATCACGTTGGCACTAATATCAGAACCTTTTTTCAAAACTCTTAGACCCAAAACTCACAACCAATGTTCAAAATGCCAATTGCTTGGATATTGGATACAATTCACATAAAGCTAAGATCATTTGTTAATTGAACTAAAAGCAACTGTTGAAATTGACACAACTTAACATCAAAGTATTACCATTTCAAAATACAATTCACATATTACATCTGAGATGACTGTCTATTCATTTCATTACAATGATCTAACTATCAATTGATACAACTGCTCAAAATGATAAGTAACTGTATAACCCTTAATGCATAGTTTTATGGAAACTGACTAACAATAATGTTTAGTTCATGAACGTTTCAGGATAACGAGATCCATTGACATAAATTACCGTGGAAAATGAACGAATTGGACTACATTATCTATGGATGTAATATTTCATCATCATTCCTAATCAGACATTGTTTCTATAGTCCCATGTACCACTTTTCCAGATCATGTTTTCAGATTTGACATTACTGTACACTCACTGGCCACTATATTAGGTACACCTATCTAGTACTGGGTAGGACCCCCTTTTGCCTCCAGAACAGCCTGAATTATTCACTGTGTTGTACGTTAAGAGATGCTCTTCTACACAACATGTGTGGATTTTCTGTTAGCTTGAATGAGTCTGGACATTCTCCTCTGACCTCTCTCATTAACAAGGTGTTTTTTCCCACAGAACTGCAGCTCACTGAATGTGTTTTGTTTATCGCACCATTCTCTGTAAACTCTAGAGATTGGAGCCCGTAAAAATCCCAGGAGGGCAGCTGTTCTGATATGCTGGAACCACCATGTGTGGCACCAACAATCATACCACAGTCAAAGTTGCTTGGATTACGCATCTTACCCGTTCTAATGTTTGCTCGAACAACAACTAAAGCTCTCTACTCTATATACTCTATATATTGAGTTGCAGGCAGCCACATGAGTCGCTGTTCGAAGACGCAGGCTATTTGCGTTAACACGCAGGTGTACCTAATAAAGTGTATGCAGGCCATTGTAATTGCTTTTCCAATACTGCCAACTCGTTACTGATGATTGATTTCACATTGTGGTATGAGTATATAGTGAAATGAGTGGTATCCACCTACAACAACATAGCGATAACATGGAGCCGGCAGGTGATCCAGGTCACAATAGAGGTCAAGCAGTGGAAGGAGGAAGACGTGGTGGTCAAAGGAATGGCAGGGGACAAGCATCCCTTCTGAGAGGTGGTCGTGGGCCTCGTTTGAGAGGTGTGGGGGAACGTGGTAGAGGACAAGGCCACGGACCAAGCACCCCTTCTGGTGGTCGTGGGCCTCGTTTGAGAGGTGGGGGGGGAACGTGGTAGAGGACAAGGCCACGGACCAAGACAGCGGCAGCAACAGCAAAGAGTGTCCAATGAAATCCGAGCAATGGTTGTAGACCATGTCGTAAATCATGACAATGACTGAGGCAGCAACAATGATTCAACCAAACCTCAGAAGATCAACCGTGGCCTCAATCATCAGAACTTTCCACAATGTAAGTCTTCAGCATGCACTAAACATTAGACTACTCTCAATTGCCAAATGACTGTATACTGCATGCCAAGGTGTACCACAGAGTAGGTGATGTGACTAAATGTGTTCTTACTGTAATTTTCCCTGCAGAATTGAGACTAGGCCAAATAAGGGAAGCAGAGGCAAAATTCTGACTGAACAACAAGAGCGGGCTGTGGTCAATTTGGTTTGGGCCAGAAATTATATTCGCCTTGTAGAAATTTGGCAGCACATCCTGGACAATAACGACATGTTCAACAATGTGGAAGCCATAAGTTTGCTGACTGTTGCACGCATGCTGAAAAGGCACCAGGTGTCTCTAAAACAGCTATACCGTGTGCCTTTAGAAAGAAATGCAGACAGAGTGAAGCAACTGAGGACTGAGTATGTTCAGGTACAGTGGTTCCTCCTATAAAAGTTGCGAGGTTACACCGCGGGACTACCCAGCGTCACGGCTTCATTGCTCCAGACCATCGCAAGGGGGAGTTTGAGCACTCATTATGCATTTGGGTCCAAAGGTTTTTATATGACCATATCGAGTGGTTCCAATGACACATTTGACGTGAGCCACCAGTGCCTGGTGACGTTCTTCAGCAAACATGGCTGAAGTTTACATACACTTATGTTGGAATAATTACAACTTGTTTTCAACCACTCCAAAAACTTCTTGTTAACAAACTATGTATTTCAAGGCCTACCTTCAAACTCAGTCCCTCTTTGCTTGACATGGGAAAATCAAAAGAAATCAGCCAAGACCTCAGAAAAAAAATTGTAGACCTCCACAGGTCTGGTTCATCGTTGAGAGCAATTCCCAAACACCTGAAGGTACCACGTTCATCTGTACAAACAAATGTATGCAAGTATAAACACCATGGGACCACGCAGTCATCAGATCGCTCAGGAAGGAGACGTGCTTTGTCTCCTAGAGATGAACAACAGCAAAGGACCTTGTGAAGATGCTAGAAGAGACAGATACAAAAGTATCTATATCCACAGTAAAATTAGTCCTATACCGACATAACCTGAAAGGCTGCTCAGTATAGAAGAAGCCACTGCTCCAAAACCGCCATAAAAACAGCAGACTACGGTTTGCAACTGCACATGGGCACAAAGATCGTACTTTTTGGAGAAATATCCTCTGGTCTGGTGAAACAAAAATAGAACTGTTTGGCCATAATGACAATCGTTATGTTTAGAGGAAAAAGAGAGATGCTTGCAAGCCGAAGAACACCATCCCAACCGTGAAGCATAGGGGTGGCAGGATCATGTTGTAGGTGTGCTTTGCTGCAGGAGGGACTGGTGCACTTCACAAATAGATGGCAACATGAGGTAGGAAAATTATGTGGATATATTGAAGCAACATCTCAAGACATCAGTCAGGAAGTTAAATCTTGGTCGCAAATGGGTCTTCCAATGACCCCAAGCATACTTCCAAAGTTGTGGCAAAGTGGCTTAAGGACGACAAAGGCAAGGTTTTGGAGTGGCCATTACAAAGCCCTGACCTCAGGGCAGAACTGAAAAAGCATGTGTGAACATGGAGGCCTACAAACCTGATTCAGTTAAACCAGCTCTGTCAGGAGGAATGGGCCAACATTCACCCAACTTACTGTGGGAAGCTTGTGGAAGGCTACCTGAAACATTTGACACAAGTTAAACAATTTTAAGGCAATGCTAACAAATACTAATTGAGTGTATGTAAACTTTTGACCCACTGGGAATGTGAAGAAATAAATAAAAGCTGAAATAAATCATTCTCTCTACTATGATTCTTACATTTTACGTTCTTAAAAATAAAGTGGTGATCCTAACTGACCTAAGACAGGGAATTTTTACTAGGATTAAATGTCAGGAGTTGTGAAACACTTCCAACTTCAACTGTATGTAATATAGTAGAATGTTATGAGCTGACACTGAATAGTAGGAGCTACCTACTAGCTATGTAGAAGTTGGACGGAAGAACGCCCAGTGCTGCTTACCCTGAGATGCCATCATCACACAGTCCTTCTTCGTAAGTGTCCTCTATCACTTCCTTTGTGTCGGAAAGAAAGGTTAAACAGTATTGGTTGTAGCCAAACTGACACTCAAAAAATGGCCAAAATGGAGGGTGATTGACAGTGATAATAATAAAGCATAAAGCTTAGCGCTCTATCACAAAATATTTGATTGCAAAAATTGTTTTTTCCAAAAAAGCCTCGTTTTTGCTTTCAGAACAATTATTTTTGACTGAAAATAAAAGTTTTGCTCTTGACAAAAAGACACAATTGTACCTCATTAGCATATAACAATTTGCTTGTGAATAGCCATACCTTCATACAAACTTGCTATGCAGAATTCTTGACGCACAACCGAAGGTGCTGCCATATCCTGCCAGCACACCCACAAGCGATCCACTCAGGTGGAGAATGACGCGTGGAAGAGGGCGAGGAACGAGATGGGTGTAATTTGTTGCAAATTGGGGAGGGGTGCTAATAGGCTTTTCAACCTTTACTAAAGAATAGTCTAATAGCCAAGCTATGCGTGAGAAAGAAAACTCTTCTATCACAGACCAGATTTGCCCTAACGACCAAGGGGGAGTTAGAGCACTGATTATGCTTTTGGGTCCCAGTGCACTACTGTGTCTCTAACTGGCAATATAAACGAAATAATAAACTGATAATTGTGCACGACCTCAAATGAAACAAGCAGGGAGCAGGTTTTGAACCATCAACCTTCTTGCCCGAAGTCCAGCCAAAAGCATGTTCAAGCCACAGAGTCGATAGAGCGTGTCCTTGCAGTATCTTGCTACTCAATGTAATAAAGTAATGACTTTTCAAATAAGTTACCTTACACGTTATGTTGGCTGACAATGTTAGCTATGCTGTCCTTATGAACCACAAGGCATATCATTACAGCAGTATGTACCAGTATGTTAGCTATCTACCCAAAGTTAGTAGTTATACATCAAACTAGACAGTATATTAACTATAGGCTATCTAACTACCCAATGTTTATTGACTTGATTATCCCTGTCATTCTTAGCTTAGCTAAATGGTATAGTCATTGCGCGTTCTCAATGGACATTCGGGTGATTTCATAAATTCTCCCTGGCTATCTACTCCGATTTCAGAGCACTCTCATCTGAGTGTACCAGAGAGCAGAATAATGAATTTGCAAGCGCTCAACACCCGTTGAATATGGCAGGTGTCAGTAAACGTCGGCAAAAAAATCTGAATTAAATTGATTCCAGGAGCGCAGTTACAGACACCAACGCTCTGAAAATGTCCTTACCAGCTCTGCTAGGGCGAATAAAATGGTCAGAGCTGTCTCATTTGTGTCTGGAAGTAGCTAGCTTTGCCTGTTTGATGGTTGGTCGCAGGGCATAGCAGGATTTCTTGTAAGCTTCCAGGTGAGAGTCCCACACCATGAAAGCGGCAGTTCTACCCTACCCGAATGTTGCCTGTAATCCATGGCTTCTGGTTGTGGTGTGTACTTACAGTCACTGTGGGTACGACGTCCTCGATGCACTTATTGATAAAGCCAGTGACTGATTGTGGTGTACTCCTCAATGCCATCAGAAGAATCCTGGAACATGTTCCAGTCTGTGCTGCAAAACAGTCCTGTAGCTCAGCATCTGCTTAATCTGACCAGTTTTTTATAGACCAAGTCACTGGTTCTTCCTGCTTTAATTTCTGCTTGTAAGCAGGAATCAGGAGGACAGAGTTGTGGTCGAATAGATAGAGATTTGGTAGAACTGATTTCAGTTTCCCTGCATTAAAGTCTCCGGCCACTAGGAGCGCCACCTCTGGGTGAGTGGTTTCTTGTTTGCTTATTTCCTTATACAGCTGACTGAGTGCGGTCTTAGTGCCAGCATCTGTCTGTGGTGGTAAATAAACAGCCACAAAAAGTATAGCTGAAAACTCTAGGCAAGTAGTGTGGCCTGCAATTTATCACAATATACTCTATTTCAGGCGAGCAAAATCTAGAGACTTCCTTAGATTTCGTGCACCAGCTGTTGTTTACAAATATGCACAGACCCTCCCCCTCGTCTGTGTGCTGTTCTATCTTGCTGGTGCAGAGTATATCCCGCTAGCTGAATATCCATGTCATCATTCAGCCACGATTCCGTGAAGGATATTACAGTTTTTGATGTCCCGTTGGTAGGATATTCGTGATCGTACCTCGTCTAGTTTATTGTCCAATAATCGCAAATGGCGAGTAGTATTGACGGTAACGGCAGCTTTTCCATCCACCTTTTCCGGGTCCTGTCCAGGAATCCGGCTCTTTGTCCTCTGTACCTGCGTCGCTTCCTCTTGCAAATAACGGGGATGTTGGCCCTGTCGGATGTTTGGAGAATCTCTTGTGCGTCTTGCTTGTTGAAGATTTTTTTTTTGTCTAATCCGAGTGATCGCTGTCCTGATATCCAGAAACAATTTTTTTCCATAAGATATTGTTGCAGAAACATTATGTACAAAATAAGTTACAAATAAAGCGGGGAAAAAAACAGATAACAGCACAATTGTTTGGGCGCCCGTAAAACTGCTGCCATTTCCTCCGGCGCCATTTTAATAACTTACCCCCATACTCTCCTTTCCTTGACCCGATTGAGTATTTTTTCTCCACATGGAGGTGGAAGGTATATGATAGGCGCCCTCACGAACAAGCCACCCTTCTCCAAGCCATGGATGACGCATGCAATAACATCACAGCAGACCAGTGTCAGGCCTGGATTCACCATGCAATGACATCACAGCAGACCATTGTCAGGCCTGGATTCACCATGCAATGACATCACAGCAGACCAGTGTCAGGCCTGGATTCGCCATGCCCGAAGATTCTTAGCTAATTATGCTAATTATGTTTAGGTTAATTATGTTTGCTTTGATTCAAAGAAACCTATGTTTTGATTTTATTGTATTTCATCAATACATTTCAATATGTTGTTCAATGATTCCACTGTGTCTGTAGTATTCTCTCTACTAGTCATTTTACAGTGATGTATTTACGTGTAGTACCATAATGAAACATGTATCACATATGGTGTACTATAATATTTAATGATTATATGAACAACTACACAGTGAAACTATCGATATCTTGTTTTTGGGTGATCTAAATGAATGTTCCTGTGGTATTTCATGATAAATGAGTTATTTGAACCAATGATTCTGCAAGTGCAAGGTTTCTTTAAAGATATGAATGCACAATGCAATGTTTTGAACATTGGACAGCCTGTGTTACAAGTGATTACCGAACCACAAGGTTCTGAAATTAGTGCCAAAGCAATTGTAAAAAACTGTAATCTCACTTTAATTCCATTTTAAATTCAGAATGTGGAAAAAGTCAAGGGGTGTGAAGACTATCTGATGGCACTTGGATGTCATTTGGTTGTTTCCCTGAGAGATGCAATATGATAAGGTGACATAGTCAAGGTGTGTGGAGACTATCTGAAGGCACTTGGATGTCATTTGGTTGTTTCCCTGAGAGATGCAATATGATGACATTAATGTTTCAGGAAGACTTCAAACTTTCATTAGGGGGAATCATAGTGACATCCACACTGACCTTATAAAGTATACTTCACACATGCACACACACTTTCAGAGAAATCAAGAAAACCACAGAAGCTCCATTAAAACGGTCGACATTCACTCGCTTTCACGCTCCGAATCAGTCATTTGAATTCAGACAGTTTCAATAACTGAAACTCATTCTCAGACAGTTGCTTTCACCTGAAACGGTTTCTTCATGTCTTAAATGACAAGTCTTTCCATAGAAGTTCTGTAATTCTGTCTTGGTGGCCGCCAGTGATTGCAACCATGTATCTCTCCTCTCCAGCCTGTTTTCACCTGCGTTAAAAATGTCCTGTCATGTCTGCCACCTTGTTCATTTTTTGGTCTCTATTTCTCCTCATTCATAGGTGAGTCAGTGAATTAAGCCAAAGTGAGAGGTGTTCGAAACAGGGGGACGTGTGTGTGTGTGTGTGTGTGTGTGTGTGTGTGTGTGTGTGTGTGTGGTTTTTCTAATGTATCTAATTGGCATTATCTAAGCAGTGTTTGATTATATCTAAATGTCAGAATGATTAACATCCTGTGTGACTCACCTCTCAACCAGGTGTTCTCTGCTCCCCTCTCAAACCCAAGAATCCCCAGTATGTACCACACACACATGCAGGCATGCATGCACACACACACACACACACACACACACACACACACACACACAAACACACACACACACCTATGACTGCATGGCCAGGTACGAATCCAACACCATCATTAAGTTTGCTGACGACACAACAGTGGTAGGCCTGATCAACGACGAGACAGCCTATAGGGAGGAGGTCAGAGACCTGGCCGGGTGGTGCCAAAATAACAACCTATCCCTCAACGTAACCAAGACTAAGGAGATGATTGTGGACTACAGGAAAAGGAGCACCGAGCACGTCTCCATTCTCATCGATGGGGCTGTAGTGGAGCAGGTTGAGAGCTTCAAGATCCTTGGTGCCCACATCACCAACAAACTAGAATGGTCCAAACACACCAAGACAGTCGTGAAGAGGGCACGACAAAGCCTATTCCCCCTCAGGAAACTAAAAATATATGGCATGGGTCCTCAGATCCTCATAAGGTTCTACAGCTGCAACATCAAGAGCATCCTGACTGGTTGCATCTCTGCCTGGTACAGCAATTGCAATTGCTCAACCTCCGACCGCAAGGCACTACAGAGGGTAGTGCGTCCCAGAACAACAGCGTACATCACTGTAGCTGAGCTGCCTGCCATCCAGGACCTCTACACCAGGTGTTATCAATTGAAGGCCCTAAAAATTGTCAGACCCCAGCCATAGACTGTTCTCTCTGCTACCGCATGGCAAGCGGTACCGGAGCGCCAAGTCTAGGACAAAAAGTAGTCTCAACAGTTTTTACCCGCAAGACTCCTGAACAGGTAATCAAATGGCTACCTGGACTCTTTGCATTGTGTGCCCCCCCAGCCCCTCTTTTTACACTGCTGCTACACTCTGTTTATCATATATGCATAGTCACTTTAACTATACATT
The DNA here is from genome assembly GCF_057628025.1 of Oncorhynchus mykiss. Taxonomy (NCBI): domain Eukaryota; kingdom Metazoa; phylum Chordata; class Actinopteri; order Salmoniformes; family Salmonidae; genus Oncorhynchus; species Oncorhynchus mykiss. The sequence continues at coordinate 86,802,430 of NC_143024.1, read as the reverse complement.
CACTCAATTGGCCCGACCAACCAGTGCCCCCAACATTGGCTAACTGGGCTGTATGCATTGTGTCCCACCACCCCTCTTTTTTTCATTTCACAAGGAAAATCAGTTAAGAACAAATTCTTATTTTAAATGACTGCCAACGAACTGTGGGTTAACTGCCTGTTCAGGGGCAGAATGACAGATTTGTACCTTGTCAGCTCGGGAGTATGAACTTGCAACCTTACGGTTACTAGTCCAACGCTCTAACCACTTGGCTACCCTGCCGCCCCCTCTTCATGCTTCTGCTACTCTCTGTTCATCATATATGCATAGTCACTTTAACCTTTAACCATGTACATACTACCTCATTCAGCCTGACGAACCGGTGTTCGCTACTGTTTTTCACTGTCTTTTTACTGTTGTTTTTATTTCTTTACTTACCTATTGCTCACCTAATACCTTTTATGCACTATTGGTTAGAGCCTGTAAGTAAGCATTTCACTGTTGTATTCGGCGCACATGACAAATAAACTTTGATTTGATTTGACACGCACACACCTGACACACACCTGACACACACCTGACACACACCTGACACACACCTGACACACACCTGACACATACCTGACACACACCTGACACACACCTGACACACACCTGACACATACCCTAAGTATGCATATTTTGGAGAATGTTGACCTTTTCCATCACACCATACCTAACATACTGTGAAACAATTGGGAATCTCTCACCCCTGCCCCTGCCATGCCCACTCATGCCTGGACTGATTACCCCCCTCCTGCTTTAAATCTTGCTAATCCCTCCTCCCCTCTGCCCCTTTCTCGCCCAACATCCCCCTGCATGTCAGCTTTCTGCACATTTCTAAGAGATGAGCTCAAGCATTAGCCTTTTGTCTTTGATGTCGGAGGTTTTCTCTGCACATACACATTACACACAAGCATGAGCACACACCTTATCACCAAGGGGTTTCTAAATCTATAGGAGAGTAAAGGAACAGGAGGTATCTCGCTCTCTCATTTTCTATTTGTCAATCTCTCTTTTTTTCTTGTCTTGTCTTGCTTTCTCATTTGTCTCTGTGTCTCTGTCTCCTTCACTCTTCCACTCAGTGTTTCCTTCGTCCCTCCCTCCCTCATAACCTCCCTTGTTCCCTCCCTCCCTCCCTCTCAGCCCTAAATGATGGGGATTCGGCTCACTGACATCAGCAGGTGACACAGTAATGTCCGTCACTAAATGGCTTCCCCCTCATACGAGGCTCAACCTGACAGAGGTTCCACCTGATAGGGGGCAGAAGGAGAAATAACTAACAAAAGTGAAATAATCAATAAAAATTAACATTAAACATTACACTCACGAAAGTTCCAAAACAATAAAGACACACATATTATGTGCAAATAGTTAAAGTACAAAAGGAAAAATAAATCAGCATAAATATGGGTTGTATTTACAATAGTGTTTGTTCTTCACTGGTTGCCCTTTTCTTGTGGCAACAGGTTACAAATCTTGCTGCTGTGATGGCACACTGTCGTGTTTCACCGAGTAGATATGGGAGTTTATCCAAATTGGATTTGTTTTTTGAATTCTTTGTGGTTCTGTGTAATCTGAGTCTCTAATATGGTCACACATTTGACAGGAGGTTAGGAAGTGCAGCTCAGTTTCCACCTCATTGTGTGGGCACATAGCCTGTTTTCTCTTGAGAGCCAGGTCTGTCTACGGCAGCCTCTCTCAATAACAACACCATGCTCAATGACTCTGTACATAGTCAAAGCTTTCCTTAATTTTTGGGTCAGTCATTCTGCCGCTGTGTACTCTGTTTAGGGCCAAATAGCATTCCACTATGCTCTGTTTTTTGGTAAATTCTTTCCTATTTCTCAAGTAATTATATTTTGTTTTCTCATGATTTGGTTGGGTCTAATTGTGTTGTTGTCCTTTTTTGTATTTAACTAGGCAAGTCAGTTAAGAACAAATTCTTATTTACAATAACGGCCCACCCCAGTCAAACCCGGGCGACACTGGGCCAGTTGTGAGCCACCCTATGGGACTCCCAATCACGGCCAGATTTGATGCAGCCTGGATTCGAACCAGGGACATCTTGCACTGAGATGCAATTTCTCTTCCTTCTCTCGCTCCGTATCCCTCTCTCTTCCATCTCTCTCCCCTCTCTCAAACATACTTACATGAGCTAGTGCTGCTGTTGAAGTTGTACATTTATTTTATTTTGTCCAAAATTCCAAGGCTAATGAGGTACAATGTCTTAGACCACTGCGCCACTCGGGAGTTCTGGGGCTCTGTGGGGTCTGTTTATGTTTGTGAATAGAGCCCCAAGACCAGCTTGCTTAGGGGATTCTTCTCTTGATTAATCTCTCTATTGGTTGATGGATTTGTTGTGCAAGGTTTGGTAATCGCTTCCTTTTAGGCAGTTGTATAATTTTCTGGATTAATGGATATCAGCCTAATTCGGCTCTGCATGCATTATTTGGTGTTTTACTTTGTACCCTGGGGATGTTTTTGCAGAATTCTGCATGCTGAGTCTCAATTTGGTGTTTGTCCATTTAGTTAATTACTGGTTGGTGAGCGGACCCCAGACCTCACAACCATCAAGGGCATTGGGTTATACTACTGATTCAAGTATTTTATAACCAGATCCTGATTGGAATGTCAAATGTTATGTTCCTTTTGATGGCATCTCTCTATCTCTGTGTCTTTCTTTCTCTCTCTCTTTCTCTCTTTATTGCATTATCTCCCTCTTGTTCTCTCCCCTCTCTCTCCTCTTCCTCTCTCTCCTCTTCCCTCTCTCTCCTCTCGCTCTCCTCTTCCCTCTCTCTCCTTTTCCTCTCTCTCCTCTTCCTCTCTCTCCTCTTCCCTCTCTCTCCTCTCGCTCTCCTCTTCCCTCTCTCCTCTTCCCTCTCCTCTTCCCTTTCTTTCACCTCTCTCTCCTCTCCCCTCTCTCTCCTCTTACTTTCATCTCTCCTCTTTCCTCTCCCCTCTCCTCTCCCCTCTCTCTCCTCTCCCCTCTCTCTCCTCTTCCATCTCTCTCCTTTTCCTCTCTCTCCTCTTCCCTCTCTCTCCTCTCGCTCTCCTCTTCCCTCTCTCTCCTCTTCGCTCTCCTCTTCTCTCTCTCCTCTTCCCTCTCCTCTTCCCTTTCTTTCACCTCTCTCTCCTCTCCCCTCTCTCTCCTCTTGCTTTCATCTCTCCTCTTTCCTCTCCCCTCTCTCTCCTCTCCCCTCTCTCTCCTCTTCCCTCTCTCTCTCCTCTCTCTCCTCTTCCCTTTCTTCACCTCTCTCTCCTCTTCCCTCTCACTCTCCCCTCTCTCTCCTCTCCCCTCTCTCTCCTCTTGCTTTCATCTCTCCTCTTTCCTCTCCCCTCTCTCTCCTCTTCCCTCTCTCTCTCCTCTCTCTCCTCTTCCCTTTCTTCACCTCTTTCCTCTCCCCTCTCTCTCCTCTTCCCTCTCCCTCCTCTTCCATCTCTCTCCCCTCTCTCTCCTCTTCCCTCTCTCTCTCCTCTCTCTTCTCTTCCCTTTCTTCACCTCTCTCCTCTCTCTCCTCTCCCCTCTCCCTCCTCTTCCCTCTCTCTCTCCTCTCTCTTCTCTTCCCTTTCTTCACCTCTCTCCTCTCTCTCCTCTCCCCTCTCCCTCCTCTTCCCTCTCTCTCTCCTCTCTCTTCTCTTCCCTTTCTTCACCTCTCTCCTCTCTCTCCTCTCCCCTCTCCCTCCTCTTCCCTCTCCCTCCTCTTCCCTCTCTCTCTCCTCTCTCTTCTCTTCCCTTTCTTCACCTCTCTCTCCTCTCCCCTCTCTCTCCTCTCCCCTCTCCCTCCTCTTCCATCTCTCTCCCCTCTCTCTCCTCTTCCCTCTCTCAAACATACTTACATTGTATACTGAGCTAGTGCTTCTGTTGAAGCTATACATTTATTTTATTTTCTCCAAAACTCCAAAGCTAATGAGGTACAAAAACCCTTCATTACGACACCATGCATCATTGACTAGACATCCAGTTTGGGGCAAAAAGGCACGTACCTCCTCAGATTTGTCCAGTTTTACTGTTTGTTTTTCTTCAGATGTTACATTTATTACCAAACTTTCATGTTTATTGATAATTATCATAATTATCACATTTTGTTATGTTACAGCCTTATTTTAAAATGTAAATTATTTTAAAAATCCTCATCAATCTACAAACAATACCCCGTAATGACAAATGAAACACATTTTTAGATTGATCATCCCTTGAGATGTTTCTACAACTTGATTGGAGTCCACCTGTGGGCATGATTTGGAAAGGCAAACACCTGTCTATATAAGGTCCCACAGTTGAAAAGGCATGTCAGAGCAAAAACAAATTTAACCTTTATTTAACTAGGCATGTCATTTAAAAACAATTTCTTATTTACAATGACAGCCTACCAAAAGACAATAGGCCTCCTGCGGGGATGGGGGCTGGGATTAAAAATGTAAAACATTTAAAAATGTGTAAATATAGGACAAAACACACATCACGGAAAGAGAGACATCACAACACTACATAAAGAGAGACAACATGGCAAGGCAGCAACACATGACAACACCATGGTAGCAACACATCATGGTAGCAGCACAAAACATGGTACAAACATTATTGGGCACAGACAACAGCAAAAAGGGCAAGAAGGTAGAGACAACAATACATCACGCACAGCAGCCACAACTGTCAGTAAGAGTGTCCATGATTGAGTCTTTGAATTAAGTGATTGAGATAAAATTGGCCAGTTTGAGTGCTTGTTGCAGCTCGTTCCAGTCGCTAGCTGCAGAAAACTGAAAAGACGAGCGACCCAGGGATGTATGTGCTTTGGGGACCTTTAACAGAATGTGACTGTCAGAATGTGGCAGAACGGGTGTTGAATGTGGAGGATGAGGATGAGGATGTGGAGGATGAGGGCTGCAGTAGATATCTCAGATAGGGGGGAGTGAGGCCTAAAAGGGTTTTATAAATAAGCATCAACCAGTGGGTCTTGCGACGGGTATACAGAGACTACAGAGGAGTACAGAGTATGTGTCCTTTAAAAAGAGTATTGATGGCAAATCTGAAGTACATCTAGCCACTCGAGAGCACCCTTACCTGACAATTTATAAATTATATCTCCATAATCTAGCATGGGTAGGATAATCTATCGACAAAATTATACATGTTTTTTTTATGCTTAATGATAATGGCTCTAGATTGCAGGGGGAAAACTGTTGTTATCCAACTTGACCCCCCCATCCTCAAGAACTGTTTGCCCCTGTAAAAACAATGAGTGCATGATGCCCCTGTCCACATCTCTTTCCATGGGGTCAATGTGTTGTACACATTGTACACACTCATGCTGTCCTTGACGAGGTGCAATGTGTGCTGTCCTTGCACGTGTAATAACATTGCCTTTGAGTGTTATTGTAAGGTACACTTACCGTATATTCTACTCATTTGGTCTGTAAACATTCATCTTATGTGAATTAGATAGGACATCACGTGTGTGTGCGTGTGCGTGTGCATGTGCGTGTGTGTGTGCGTGTGCGTGTGTGAGTACATTGCAGCTATATGTGACTGCCTATATACAGTGCCTTGCGAAAGTATTCTGCCCCCTTGAACTTTGCGACCTTTTGCCACATTTCAGGCTTCAAACATAAAGATATAAAAGTGTATTTTTTTGTGAAGAATCAACAACAAGTGGGACACAATCATGAAGTGGAATGACATTTCTTGGATATTTCAAACTTTTTTAACAAATCAAAAACTGAAAAATTGGGCGTTAAATGTTTTTTTATTCAGCCCCCTTAAGTTAATACTTTGTAGCGCCACCTTTTGCTGCGATTACAGCTGTAAGTCGCTTGGGGTATGTCTCTATCAGTTTTGCACATCGAGAGACTGAAATTTTTTCCCATTTCTCCTTGCAAAACAGCTCGAGCTCAGTGAGGTTGGATGGAGAACATTTGTGAACAGCAGTTTTCAGTTCTTTCCACAGATTCTCGATTGGATTCAGGTCTGGACTTTGACTTGGCCATTCTAACACCTGGATATGTTTATTTTTGAACCATTCCATTGTAGATTTTGCTTTATGTTTTGGATCATTGTCTTGTTGAAAGACAAATCTCCGTCCCAGTCGCAGGTCTTTTGCAGACTCCATCAGGTTTTCTTCCAGAATGGTCCTGTATTTGGCTCCATCCATCTTCCCATCAATTTTAACCATCTTGTTACGGTGCGTGAATGAGGACCCAAAAGCGAATTAACGTAAACAGAGCTTCTTTAATAACAAAACATACGTAGGCTCAGATGGACCGGCAGATTCCGACAGGACAGGACAAGGTTGCAGCAAACATGACGATAGTCTGGTTCAGGCATGAATAACACAAACAAGAATCCGACAAAGACAGGAGCAAAAACAGAGAGAGATATAGAGGACTAATCAGAGGGAAAAAGGGAACAGGTGGGAAAAGGGGTGACGAGGTAGTTAGGAGGAGACAAGGAACAGCTGGGGGAAAGAGGGGGAGAAAAAGTAACCTAATAACGACCAGCAGAGGGAGACAGGGTGAAGGGAAAGGACAGAAACAAGACACAACATGACAATACATGACAGTACCCCCCCACTCACCGAGCGCCTCCTGGCGCACTCGAGGAGGAAACCTGGCGGCAACGGAGGAAATCATCGATCAGCGCACGGTCCAGCACGTCCCGAGAGGGAACCCAACTCCTCTCCTCAGGACCGTACCCCTCCCAATCTACTAGGTACTGATGACCACGGCCCCGAGGACGCATGTCCAAAATCCTACGGACCCTGTAGATGGGTGCGCCCTCGACAAGGATGGGGGGGGGGGGGGGGAAGACGAGCGGGGGCGCGAAGAACGGGCTTGACACAGGAGACATGGAAGACCGGGTGGACGCGACGAAGATATCGCGGAAGAAGAAGTCGAACTGCGACAGGATTAATGATCTGAGCAATACGGAACGGACCAATGAACCGCGGGGTCAACTTGCGAGAAGCGGTCTTAAGGGGAAGGTTCTGAGTGGAGAGCCAAACTCTCTGACCGCGACAATATCTAGGACTCTTAGTTCTACGCTTATTAGCAGCCCTCACAGTCTGCGCCCTATAACGGCAAAGTGCAGACCTGACCCTCTTCCAGGTGCGCTCGCAACGTTGGACAAAAGCCTGAGCGGAGGGGACGCTGGACTCGGCGAACTGAGATGAGAACAGAGGAGGCTGGTACCCGAGGCTACTCTGAAAAGGAGATAGCCCGGTCGCAGACGAAGGAAGCGAGTTGTGGGCGTATTCTGCCCAGGGGAGCTGTTCTGACCAAGACGCAGGGTTGCGAAAAGAAAGACTGCGTAAGATGCGACCAATAGTCTGATTGGCCCGTTCTGCTTGACCGTTAGACTGGGGGTGAAAGCCGGAAGAGAGACTGACGGAAGCCCCAATCAAACGGCAAAACTCCCTCCAAAATTGAGACGTGAATTGCGGACCTCTGTCCGAAACGACGTCTGACGGAAGGCCATGAATTCTGAAAACATTCTCGATGATGATTTGTGCCGTCTCTTTAGCAGAAGGAAGCTTAGCAAGGGGAATAAAATGAGCCGCCTTAGAGAACCTGTCGACAACCGTAAGAATAACAGTCTTCCCCGCTGACGAAGGCAGTCCGGTGACAAAATCTAAGGCGATGTGAGACCACGGTCGAGAGGGAATGGGAAGCGGCCTGAGACGGCCGGCAGGAGGGGAGTTACCGGACTTAGTCTGCGCGCAGACCGAACAAGCAGCCACGAAGCGACGCGTGTCATGCTCCCGGGTGGGCCACCAAAAACGCTGGCGAATGGAAGCAAGCGTACCCCGAACGCCAGGATGGCCGGCTAACTTGGCAGAGTGAGCCCACTGAAGAACGGCCAGACGAGTAGGAACGGGAACGAAAAGAAGGTTCCTAGGACAAGCGCGCGGCGACGGAGTTTGAGTGAGCGCTTGCTTTACCTGCCTCTCAATTCCCCAGACAGTCAACCCGACAACACGCCCCTCAGGGAGAATCCCCTCGGGGTCAGTGGAGGCTACTGAAGAACTGAAGAGACGAGATAAAGCATCAGGCTTGGTGTTCTTAGAGCCCGGACGATAAGAAATCACGAACTCGAAACGAGCGAAAAACAGCGCCCAGCGCGCCTGACGCGCATTAAGTCGTTTGGCAGAACGGATGTACTCAAGGTTCCTATGGTCAGTCCAAACGACAAAAGGAACGGTCGCCCCCTCCAACCACTGTCGCCATTCGCCTAGGGCTAAGCGGATGGCGAGCAGTTCGCGGTTTCCCACATCATAGTTACGTTCCGACGGCGACAGGCGATGAGAAAAATACGCGCAAGGGTGGACCTTGTCGTCAGAGAGGGAGCGCTGAGAAAGAATGGCTCCCACGCCCACCTCTGACGCGTCAACCTCGACCACGAACTGTCTAGAGACGTCAGGTGTAACAAGGATAGGTGCGGATGTAAAACGATTCTTGAGGAGATCAAAAGCTCCCTGGGCGGAAACGGACCACTTAAAGCACGTCTTGACAGAAGTAAGGCTTGTGAGAGGAGCTGCCACCTGACCGAAATTACGGATGAAACGACGATAGAAGTTCGCGAAGCCGAGAAAGCGCTGCAGCTCGACGCGTGACTTAGGGACGGGCCAATCAATGACAGCTTGGACCTTAGCGGGATCCATCTTAATGCCTTCAGCGGAAATAACAGAACCGAGAAATGTGACGGAGGAGGCATGAAAAGAGCACTTCTCAGCCTTCACAAAAAGACAATTCTCTAAAAGGCGCTGGAGGACACGTCGAACGTGCTGAACATGAATCTGGAGTGACGGTGAAAAAATCAGGATATCGTCAAGGTAAACGAAAACAAAGATGTTCAGCATGTCTCTCAGGACATCATTGACTAATGCCTGAAAGACAGCTGGAGCGTTAGCGAGGCCGAAAGGAAGAACCCGGTATTCAAAGTGCCCTAACGGAGTGTTAAACGCCGTCTTCCACTCGTCCCCCTCCCTGATGCGCACGAGATGGTAAGCGTTACGAAGGTCCAACTTAGTGAAACACCTGGCTCCCTGCAGGATCTCGAAGGCTGAAGACATAAGAGGAAGCGGATAACGATTCTTCACTGTTATGTCATTCAGCCCTCGATAATCTATGCAGGGGCGCAGGGACCCGTCCTTCTTCTTAACAAAAAAAAACCCCGCTCCGGCGGGAGAGGAGGAGGGGACTATGGTACCGGCGGCAAGAGCTACAGACAAATAATCTTCGAGAGCCTTACGTTCGGGAGCCGACAGAGAGTATAGTCTACCCCGGGGGGGAGTGGTTCCCGGAAGGAGATCAATACTACAATCATACGACCGGTGTGGAGGAAGAGAGGTGGCCCTGGACCGACTGAACACCGTGCGCAGATCGTGATATTCCTCCGGCACCCCTGTCAAATCACCAGGCTCCTCCTGTGAAGAAGAGACAGAGGAAACAGGAGGGATAGCAGACATTAAACATTTCACATGACAAGAGACGTTCCAGGAGAGGATAGAATTACTAGACCAATTAATAGAAGGATTATGACAAACTAGCCAGGGATGGCCCAAAACAACAGGTGTAAAAGGTGAACGAAAAATTAAAAAAGAAATGGTTTCGCTATGATTACCAGAAACAGTGAGGGTTAAAGGTAGCGTCTCACGCTGAATCCTGGGGAGAGGACTACCATCCAGGGCGAACAAGGCCGTGGACTCCCTTAACTGTCTGAGAGGAATGTCATGTTCCCGAGCCCAGGTCTCGTCCATAAAACAGCCCTCCGCCCCAGAGTCTATTAAGGCACTGCAGGAAGCTGACGAACCGGTCCAGCGTAGATGGACCGACAAGGTAGTGCAGGATCTTGAAGGAGAGACAGGAGTAGTAGCGCTCACCAGTAGCCCTCCGCTTACTGATGAGCTCTGGCTTTTACTGGACATGAAGTGACAAAATGACCAGTAGAACCGCAATAGAGACAGAGGCGGTTGGTGATTCTCCGTTCCCTCTCCTTAGTCGAGATGCGGATACCTCCCAGCTGCATAGGCTCAGCACCCGAGCCGGCAGAGGAAGATGGTAGTGATGCGGAGAGGGGGGCAACGGAGAACGCGAGCTCCTTTCCACGAGCTCGGTGACGAAGATCAACCCGTCGCTCAATGCGAATAGCGAGTTCAATCAAGGAATCCACGCTGGAAGGAACCTCCCGGGAGAGAATCTCATCCTTTACCTCTGCGCGGAGACCCTCCAGAAAACGAGCGAGCAAAGCCGGCTCGTTCCAGCCACTGGAGGCAGCAAGAGTGCGAAACTCAATAGAGTAGTCTGTTATGGATCGATTACCTTGACATAGGGAAGACAGGACCCTGGAAGCCTCCTCCCCAAAAACAGATCGATCAAAAACCCGTATCATCTCCTCCTTAAAGTCCTGATACTGGTTAGTACACTCAGCCCTTGCCTCCCAGATTGCCGTGCCCCACTCACGAGCCCGTCCAGTAAGGAGAGATATGACGTAGGCGACACGAGCAGTGCTCCTGGAGTAAGTGTTGGGCTGGAGAGAAAACACAATATCACACTGGGTGAGGAACGAGCGGCATTCAGTGGGCTCCCCAGAGTAACACGGCGGGTTATTGATTCTGGGCTCCGGAGATTCGAAAGCCCTGGAAGTGGCCGGTGGATCGAGGCGGAGATGGTGAACCTGTTCTGTGAGGTTGGAGACTTGGGTGGCCAGGGTCTCAACGGCATGTCGAGCAGCAGACAATTCCTGCTCGTGTCTGCCTAGCATCGCTCCCTGGATCTCGACGGCTGAGTGGAGAGGATCCGAAGTCGCTGGGTCCATTCTTGGTCGGATTCTTCTGTTACGGTGCGTGAATGAGGACCCAAAAGCGAATTAACGTAAACAGAGCTTCTTTAATAACAAAACATACGTAGGCTCAGATGGACCGGCAGATTCCGACAGGACAGGACAAGGTTGCAGCAAACATGACGATAGTCTGGTTCAGGCATGAATAACACAAACAAGAATCCGACAAAGACAGGAGCAAAAACAGAGAGAGATATAGAGGACTAATCAGAGGGAAAAAGGGAACAGGTGGGAAAAGGGGTGACGAGGTAGTTAGGAGGAGACAAGGAACAGCTGGGGGAAAGAGGGGGAGAAAAGGTAACCTAATAACGACCAGCAGAGGGAGACAGGGTGAAGGGAAAGGACAGAAACAAGACACAACATGACAATACATGACACATCTTCCCTGTCCCTGCTGAAGAAAAGCAGGCCCAAACCATGATGCTGCCACCACCATGTTTGACAGTGGGGATGGTGTGTTCAGCTGTGTTGCTTTTACGCCAAACATAACATTTTGCATTGTTGCCAAAAAGTTCAATTTTGGTTTCATCTGACCAGAGCACCTTCTTCCACATGTTTGGTGTGTCTCCCAGGTGGCTTGTGGCAAACTTTAAACGACACTTTTTATGGATATCTTTAAGAAATGGCTTTCTTCTTGCTACTCTTCCATAAAGGCCAGATTTGTGCAATATACGACTGATTGTTGTCCTATGGACAGTCTCCCACCTCAGCTGTAGATCTCTGCAGTTCATTCAGAGTGATCATGGGCCTCTTGGCTGCATCTCTGATCAGTCTTCTCCTTGTATGAGCTGAAAGTTTAGAGGGACGGCCAGGTCTTGGTAGATTTGCAGTGGTCTGATACTCCTTCCATTTTAATATTATCGCTTGCACAGTGCTCCTTGGGATGATTAAAGCTTGGAAAATCTTTTTGTATCCAAATCCGGCTTTAAACTTCTTCACAACAGTATCTCGGACCTGCCTGGTGTGTTCCTTGTTCTTCATGATGCTCTCTGCGCTTTTAACGGACCTCTGAGACTATCACAGTGCAGGTGCATTTATACGGAGACTTGATTACACACAGGTGGATTGTATTTATCATCACTAGTCATTTAGGTCAACATTGGATCATTCAGAGATCCTCACTGAACTTCTGGAGAGAGTTTGCTGCACTGAAAGTAAAGGGGCTGAATAATTTTGCACGCCCAGTTTTTCCGTTTTTGATTTGTTAAAAAAGTTTGAAATATCCAAGAAATGTAATTCCACTTCATGATTGTGTCCCACTTGTTGTTGATTCTTCACAAAAAAATACAGTTTTATATCTTTATGTTTGAAGCCTGAAATGTGGCAAAAGGTCGCAAAGTTCAAGGGGGCCGAATACTTTCGCAAGGCACTGTATGTATATGTACAATTGCAGGATGATTTGAAAACAGCAAAGGAAAGATGACAAGGACCCATTTTATATAAGTAGAATATTTGGTAGTATGATTAGCTGGCTGATAGACAGCACAGTGTGACAGACAGGAAGACAGGAAATGTCAAATTCCCCACCCACACCAGTTTCCCACAAAACTACCCAAGTACGCTAACCCCCAGAAAGTACACCAACCGCTACCACCGTTATTCTCAATTGTGTACAAGCATTTTATTTTGGGGGGGGGGGGGGGAACATAGTTGCAGATTTGTAAAAACTAAGTTCTCAAGACAGAACAATAAATGTGTTTTCAAAATGTAGTTTCCTTCTCAAAGCTATTATACAATCAAAATGGTAAATAAATTCATCAAATGAACATACAAAAATTAACACAACCACATATCTCTTGAGTTCAAGTAGACAAACAAGAAAGTTTAAAAAATCACAGTAGATCACCAGGGCGGCAGGGTAGCCTAGTGGTTAGAGCATTCGACTGGTAACCGGAAGGTTGCAAGTTCAAACCCCCGAGCTGACAAGGTACAAATCTGTCATGCCTGAGCAGGCAGTTAACTAGGATGTCATTTAAAATAAGTATTTGTTCTTAACTGACTTGTACAAAGGGAATTATGTCCCATAATGCCACATCTTTAGATAGAGGTCATTGAAATTCAGATCATTATGATGGCAAAGAACATGTTTAATTTTACCTTTATTTAACTAGGCTTTGTACATGGTTTACCAAACAATTTCATACACATCAAATACTTTTCCTGATTAAAAAAAAAAAAACATTTGATAAAAAAGAAGCACATTCTGATTCATTCATCAGCATCATCACAATACATGTTCATTTATTCAATACAAAGCCTGGTTTGGTCGACTGACCGTCCCCCATTGCCTACATAGTTTCCATATACTGAAGATGAAGTATGACACTGAAGGGCTGATTTTCCGATTGACTGAAACATTGAACACAATCGAACAAATGTTTATTCTGATGAAAACATTGTGTTATATTCTTTGAACAGAACACTAATTGTAAGAGTGAATTTTATATTTGATGATGACCTTAGTATTTAAAGTTTTGCAATAGGTGGTCTAAGATTTGCAAGTCAGGTACTATGGCAAGAAAATGATCAGAAGTTCTGTAAATGTATTTGAGCATTTGATCATTGCTGTTCTACTATAGATAGGTTTCTACACAGATCCAAAAATAGCTCGTATGCGATTGAGAAAAATTCCAGAGATTACACAAACCAACATTTACATAATTCACAGAATACCCCAACCAACATTTGCATTACACAAAGATTCATTCAGTAACCTCTGCCTACTCCCAATTCATTGAAATTCATTTCAATTCAATTCCCGGAAGCTTTATTGTCATGGGCTGTATTGACGAGACACATACCAAGCAGATCACAGCTTCACAACAACAAATCAAATCAAAATCAAATCAAATTAAATGGCATTTGTCACATGCTTTCTAAACAAGAGGTGTGGACTAACAATGAAGTGCCCAACAATGCAGAGAGAAAAATAGAAAAAGAATAGAAACATAATAACAAGAGGAATAAATACAGATTGAGTAATGATAATGTGGATATATACACTGAGTGCCAGTACCGAGTTAAACAAGCTAAACAAAGAAATGACACTTGTCTCTAGACAAATCAAGAGCACATAATTTTGTCGATTTTTTTAATCAATTGCCAAAAATGTCATTACAAAATATGGGAAAAGGAAGGGGTCTGAATACTTCCCGAATTCACTGTATATATTATAACCTTGGACTGTATCGCAAGATGTTGTTTAAGGTGTCAACAGATACAGGAAATAAAATGTCCTTTGAATAGAAATTCTTATGAACCCAACATTTGTTTGTTTGTCTTCAGTTAAGGGTGATGTGTTGTACTTGGGGTGACTGGGCTTAATGCTGAACTGAATAGTAGATTGACAGGGAAACAAAATATTCACAAATTAACAAATACAGCCTACTGGATTGTCTGTCAAAAAGCCACAGTGAGCCCCCACACACTACCGCCCACACACAGATACACACGCACACTTATACTGTACATATACCAAGGCTTGTAAACACACACACACATTCCCCGAAGGCTGAGATTTTTCCAATCCTGACTAGAAACACATGGGAGCAGATGAAAGCTGAAGCTCCAGATCCTTTGTCATTCCAGGCATCAACATATCACAACAACAGAACACTGGGTCGATTCTGGATTCTCTCTCTGTCTGTCTCTCTGTCTCTCTGTCTCTTTCTGTCTCTCTCTTTCTCTTTCTTTTTTCTTCCCCCCCCCTCTCTCTCTCTCTCTGTCTCTCTGTCTCTTTCTGTCTCTCTCTCTTTCTTCTCTTTCTCTTTCTCCCCCCCCCTCTCCCCCCTCTCTCTCTCTGTCTCTCTGTCTCTTTCTCTCTCTCTTTCTTCTCTTTCTCTTTCCCCCCCTCTCCCCCCTCTCTCTCTCTTTCTCTCTTTCTCTTTCTTTTTTCTTCCCACCCACCCTCTCTCTCTCTCTCTCTCTCTCTCTCTCTCTCTCTCTCTCTCTCCAAGGTTCCATGGTTCTGAGGTTTAAAGATGTCAATGTTCCAAAGTTCCACATTTCCAAGGTTCCAAGTTTAAGAGATGATGGGTTGGTCTTCTGTAGCATCTGTGGACTGTGGGATGTGATGACTAACAAGTCATTCAGTTCAGATTTTTTGTCATTGATCATTTGAAATTTCGGAGGGGGAGAGTACATTTGGCTCATAGACTTGCCCGAAACTGACTGAGAGTTTTTGTTTGGATGGGTGGACTCTTCACTAATCTTGTTAGCAGGGACAGGCTGCGAAAAGAAATTGGCCCTGGCATTTTATCCACACCAGCCCACATCACTGTGCACGCCGCCTACTAACCCCAACCCCCAGAACACGAAGGCAACCTGCCTAAATGACTACAGACCCATAGCACTCACGTCCGTAGCCATGAAGTGCTTTGAAAGGCTGATAAGGGCTCACATCAACAACATTATCCCAGAAACTCTAGACCCACTCCAATTTGCATACCGCCCAAACAGATCCACAGAGGATGCAATCTCTATTGCACTCCACACTGCCGTTTCACACCTGGACAAAAGTGCCAAGTCTAGGAAAAAAAGGCTTCTCAACAGATTTTACCCCCAAGCCATAAGACTCCTGAACAGGTAACCAAATGGTTACCTGGACTATTTGCATTGTGTGCCCCCCCAACCCCTCTTTTACGCTGCTGCTACTCTCTGTTTATCATATATGCATAGTCACTTTAACTATACATTCATGTACATACTACCTCATTTGGCCCGACCAACCAGTGCTCCCGCACATTGGCTAACCAGGCTATCTGCATTGTGTCCCAGCGCCCGCCAACCCCTCTTTTTACGCTGCTGCTACTCTCTGTTCATCATATATGCATAGTCACTTTAACCATACCCACATGTACATACTACCTCAATCAGCCTGACTAACCGGTGTCTTTAAATAGCCTTGCTACTCTTATTTTCAAATGTCTTTTTACTGTTGTTTAATTTCTTTACTTACCTACACACACACTCTGTCTGGAGATACAACTCACCACTAGAACTGTTCCTCTGGAGATACAACTCACCACTAGAACTGTTCCTCTGTCTGGAGATACAACTCACCACTAGAACTGTTCCTCTGTCTGGAGATACAACTCACCACTAGAACTGTTCCTCTGGAGATACAACTCACCACTATAACTGTTCCTCTGTCTGGAGATACAACTCACTACTATAACTGTTCCTCTGTCTGGAGATACAACTCACCACTAGAACTGTCCATCTGTCTGGAGATACAACTCATCACTATAACTGTTCCTCTGTCTGGAGATACAACTCACCACTAGAACTATCCATCTGTCTGGAGATACAACTCACCACTAGAACTATCCATCTGTCTGGAGATACAACTCACCACTAGAACTGTCCATCTGTCTGGAGATACAACTCACCACTATAACTGTTCCTCTATCTGGAGATACAACTCACCACTATAACTGTTCCTCTGTCTGGAAATACAACTCACCACTATAACTGTTCCTCTATCTGGAGATACAACTCACCACTAGAACTGTTCCTCTGTCTGGAGATACAACTCACCACTATAACTGTTCCTCTATCTGGAGATACAACTCACCACTAGAACTGTCGATCTGTCTGGAGATACAACTCACCACTAGAACTGTTCCTCTGGCGATGCAACTCACCACTAGAACTGTTCCTCTGGAGATACAACTCACCACTATAACTGTTCCTCTGTCTGGAGATACAACTCACCACTAGAACAGTTCCTCTGTCTGGAGATACAACTCACCACTAGAACTGTTCCTCTGTCTGGAGATACAACTCACCACTAGAACTGTTCCTCTGTCTGGAGATACAACTCACCACTATAACTGTTCCTCTATCTGGAGATATAACTCACCACTAGAACTGTCCATCTGTCTGGAGATACAACTCACCACTAGAACTGTTCCTCTGGCGATGCAACTCACCACTATAACTGTTCCTCTGGAGATACAACTCACCACTATAACTGTTCCTCTGTCTGGAGATACAACTCACCACTATAACTGTTCCTCTGTCTGGAGATAGAACTCACCACTATAACTGTCCCTCTGTCTGGAGATACAACTCACCACTAGAACTGTTCCTCTATCTGGAGATACAACTCACCACTAGAACTGTTCCTCTGTCTGGAGATACAACTCACCACTAGAACTGTCCATCTGTCTGGAGATACAACTCACCACTATAACTGTTCCTCTGTCTGGAGATACAACTCACCACTAGAACTATCCATCTGTCTGGAGATACAACTCACCACTATAACTGTTCCTCTATCTGGAGATACAACTCACCACTAGAACTGTTCCTCTGGAGATACAACTCACCACTAGAACTGTTCCTCTGGAGATACAACTCACTAATAGAACTGTCCATCTGTCTGGAGATACAACTCACCAATATAACTGTTCCTCTGTAGATACAACTCACCACTATAACTGTCCATCTGTCTGGAGATACAACTCACCACTATAACTGTTCCTCTGTCTGCAGATACAACTCACCACTAGAACTGTTCCTCTATCTGGAGATACAACTCATCACTAGAACTGATCCTCTGTCTGGAGATACAACTCACCACTAGAACTGTTCCTCTGGAGATACAACTCACCACTAGAACTGTTCCTCTGGAGATACAACTCACTAATAGAACTGTCCATCTGTCTGGAGATACAACTCACCACTATAACTGTTCCTCTGTAGATACAACTCACCACTATAACTGTCCATCTGTCTGGAGATACAACTCACCACTATAACTGTTCCTCTGTCTGCAGATACAACTCACCACTAGAACTGTTCCTCTATCTGGAGATACAACTCACCACTAGAACTGTTCCTCTGTAGATACAACTCACCACTAGAACTGTTCCTCTGTCTGGATATACAACTCACTACTAGAACTGTCCATCTGTCTGGAGATACAACTCACTACTAGAACTGTCCCTCTGTCTGGAGATACAACTCACCACTAGAACTGTTCCTCTGTCTGGAGATACAACTCACCACTAGAATTGTCCATCTGTCTGGAGATACAACTCACCACTATAACTGTCCCTCTGTCTGGAGATACAACTCACCACTAGAACTATCCATCTGTCTGGAGATACAACTCACCACTATAACTGTTCCTCTATCTGGAGATACAACTCACCACTAGAACTGTTCCTCTGGAGATACAACTCACCACTAGAACTGTTCCTCTGGAGATACAACTCACTAATAGAACTGTCCATCTGTCTGGAGATACAACTCACCACTATAACTGTTCCTCTGT
Source organism: Oncorhynchus mykiss (assembly GCF_057628025.1). Lineage (NCBI taxonomy): Eukaryota > Metazoa > Chordata > Actinopteri > Salmoniformes > Salmonidae > Oncorhynchus > Oncorhynchus mykiss. Next base: position 86,784,293 of record NC_143024.1, on the reverse strand, counting down.
AGATACAACTCACCACTATAACTGTCCATCTGTCTGGAGATACAACTCACCACTATAACTGTTCCTCTGTCTGCAGATACAACTCACCACTAGAACTGTTCCTCTATCTGGAGATACAACTCATCACTAGAACTGATCCTCTGTCTGGAGATACAACTCACCACTAGAACTGTTCCTCTGGAGATACAACTCACCACTAGAACTGTTCCTCTGGAGATACAACTCACCACTATAACTGTCCATCTGTCTGGAGATACAACTCACCACTATAACTGTTCCTCTGTCTGCAGATACAACTCACCACTAGAACTGTTCCTCTATCTGGAGATACAACTCACCACTAGAACTGTTCCTCTGTAGATACAACTCACCACTAGAACTGTTCCTCTGTCTGGATATACAACTCACTACTAGAACTGTCCATCTGTCTGGAGATACAACTCACTACTAGAACTGTCCCTCTGTCTGGAGATACAACTCACCACTAGAATTGTTCCTCTGTCTGGAGACACAACTCATCACTAGAACTGATCCTCTGTCTGGAGATACAACTCACCACTCGAACTGTTCCTCTGGAGATACAACTCACCACTAGAACTGTTCCTCTGTCTGCAGATACAACTCACCACTATAACTGTTCCTCTGTCTGGAGTTAAAACTCACCACTAGAACTGTTCCCCTGGAGATACAACTCAACACTATAACATTTCCTCTGTCTGGATATACAACTCACCACTAGAACTGTTCCTCTGGATATACAACTCACCACTAGAACTGTCCATCTGTCTGGAGATACAACTCACCACTATAACTGTTCCTCTGTCTGGAGATACAACTCACTACTATAACTGTTCCTCTGTCTGGAGATACAACTCACCACTAGAACTGTTCCTCTGGCGATGCAACTCACCACTAGAACTGTTCCTCTGGAGATACAACTCACCACTATAACTGTTCCTCTGTCTGGAGATACAACTCACCACTAGAACAGTTCCTCTGTCTGGAGATACAACTCACCACTAGAACTGTTCCTCTGTCTGGAGATACAACTCACCACTAGAACTGTTCCTCTGTCTGGAGATACAACTCACCACTATAACTGTTCCTCTATCTGGAGATATAACTCACCACTAGAACTGTCCATCTGTCTGGAGATACAACTCACCACTAGAACTGTTCCTCTGGCGATGCAACTCACCACTATAACTGTTCCTCTGGAGATACAACTCACCACTATAACTGTTCCTCTGTCTGGAGATACAACTCACCACTATAACTGTTCCTCTGTCTGGAGATAGAACTCACCACTATAACTGTCCCTCTGTCTGGAGATACAACTCACCACTAGAACTGTTCCTCTATCTGGAGATACAACTCACCACTAGAACTGTTCCTCTGTCTGGAGATACAACTCACCACTAGAACTGTCCATCTGTCTGGAGATACAACTCACCACTATAACTGTTCCTCTGTCTGGAGATACAACTCACCACTAGAACTATCCATCTGTCTGGAGATACAACTCACCACTATAACTGTTCCTCTATCTGGAGATACAACTCACCACTAGAACTGTTCCTCTGGAGATACAACTCACCACTAGAACTGTTCCTCTGGAGATACAACTCACTAATAGAACTGTCCATCTGTCTGGAGATACAACTCACCAATATAACTGTTCCTCTGTAGATACAACTCACCACTATAACTGTCCATCTGTCTGGAGATACAACTCACCACTATAACTGTTCCTCTGTCTGCAGATACAACTCACCACTAGAACTGTTCCTCTATCTGGAGATACAACTCATCACTAGAACTGATCCTCTGTCTGGAGATACAACTCACCACTAGAACTGTTCCTCTGGAGATACAACTCACCACTAGAACTGTTCCTCTGGAGATACAACTCACTAATAGAACTGTCCATCTGTCTGGAGATACAACTCACCACTATAACTGTTCCTCTGTAGATACAACTCACCACTATAACTGTCCATCTGTCTGGAGATACAACTCACCACTATAACTGTTCCTCTGTCTGCAGATACAACTCACCACTAGAACTGTTCCTCTATCTGGAGATACAACTCACCACTAGAACTGTTCCTCTGTAGATACAACTCACCACTAGAACTGTTCCTCTGTCTGGATATACAACTCACTACTAGAACTGTCCATCTGTCTGGAGATACAACTCACTACTAGAACTGTCCCTCTGTCTGGAGATACAACTCACCACTAGAACTGTTCCTCTGTCTGGAGATACAACTCACCACTAGAATTGTCCATCTGTCTGGAGATACAACTCACCACTATAACTGTCCCTCTGTCTGGAGATACAACTCACCACTAGAACTATCCATCTGTCTGGAGATACAACTCACCACTATAACTGTTCCTCTATCTGGAGATACAACTCACCACTAGAACTGTTTCTCTGGAGATACAACTCACCACTAGAACTGTTCCTCTGGAGATACAACTCAATAATAGAACTGTCCATCTGTCTGGAGATACAACTCACCACTATAACTGTTCCTCTGTAGATACAACTCACCACTATAACTGTCCATCTGTCTGGAGATACAACTCACCACTATAACTGTTCCTCTGTCTGCAGATACAACTCACCACTAGAACTGTTCCTCTATCTGGAGATACAACTCATCACTAGAACTGATCCTCTGTCTGGAGATACAACTCACCACTAGAACTGTTCCTCTGGAGATACAACTCACCACTAGAACTGTTCCTCTGGAGATACAACTCACCACTATAACTGTCCATCTGTCTGGAGATACAACTCACCACTATAACTGTTCCTCTGTCTGCAGATACAACTCACCACTAGAACTGTTCCTCTATCTGGAGATACAACTCACCACTAGAACTGTTCCTCTGTAGATACAACTCACCACTAGAACTGTTCCTCTGTCTGGAGATACAACTCACTACTAGAACTGTCCATCTGTCTGGAGATACAACTCACTACTAGAACTGTCCCTCTGTCTGGAGATACAACTCACCACTAGAATTGTTCCTCTGTCTGGAGATACAACTCATCACTAGAACTGATCCTCTGTCTGGAGATACAACTCACCACTCGAACTGTTCCTCTGGAGATACAACTCACCACTAGAACTGTTCCTCTGTCTGCAGATACAACTCACCACTATAACTGTTCCTCTGTCTGGAGTTAAAACTCACCACTAGAACTGTTCCCCTGGAGATACAACTCAACACTATAACATTTCCTCTGTCTGGAGATACAACTCACCACTAGAACTGTTCCTCTGGATATACAACTCACCACTAGAACTGTCCATCTGTCTGGAGATACAACTCACCACTATAACTGTTCCTCTGTCTGGAGATACAACTCACTACTATAACTGTTCCTCTGTCTGGAGATACAACTCACCACTAGAACTGATCCTCTGTCTGGAGATACAACTCACCACCATAACTATTTATTTGGAGATACAACTCACCAATATAACTGTTCCTCTGTCTGGAGATACAACTCACCACTAGAACTGCTCCTCTGTCAGGAGATACAACTCACCACAAGAACTGTTCCTCTGGAGATACAACTCACCACTATAACTGTCCCTCTGTCAGGAGGTACAACTCACCACTAGAACTGTTCCTCTGGAGATACAACTCACCACTAGAACTGTCCCTCTATCAGGAGATACAACTCACCACTATAACTGTTCCTCTGTAGATACAACTCACCACTATAACTGTCCATCTGTCTGGAGATACAACTCACGACTATAACTGTTCTTCTGGAGATACAACTCAACACTAGAACTGTTCCTCTGTCTGCAGATACAACTCACCACTATAACTGTTCCTCTGTCTGGAGTTAAAACTCACCACTAGAACTGTTCCTCTGGAGATACAACTCACCACTAGAACTGTTCCTCTGTCTGGAGATACAACTCACCACTAGAACTGTTCCTCTGGAGATACAACTCACCACTAGAACTGTTCCTCTGTCTGGAGATACAACTCACCACTAGAACTGTTCCTCTGTCTGGAGATACAACTCACCACTATAACTGTTCCTCTGGAGACGCAACTCACCACTATAACTGTTCCTCTGTCTGGAGATACAACTCACCACTAGAACTGTTCCTCTGTCTGGAGATACAATACACCACTATAACTGTTCCTCTGTCTGGAGATACAACTCTCCACTATAACTGTTCTTCTGGAGATACAACTCACCACTAGAACTGTTCCTCTGTCTGGAGATACAACTCACCACCATAACTATTTATTTGGAGATACAACTCACCACTATAACTGTTCCTCTGTCTGGAGATACAACTCACCACTAGAACTGCTCCTCTGTCAGGAGATACAACTCACCACAATAACTGTTCCTCTGGAGATACAACTCACCACTATAACTGTCCCTCTGTCAGGAGGTACAACTCACCACTAGAACTGTTCCTCTGGAGATACAACTCACCACTAGAACTGTCCCTCTATCAGGAGATACAACTCACCACTATAACTGTTCCTCTATCTGGAGATACAACTCACCACTAGAACTGATCCTCTGTCTGGAGATACAACTCACGACTATAACTGTTCTTCTGGAGATACAACTCACCACTAGAACTGTTCCTCTGTCTGCAGATAGAAATCACCACTATAACTGTTCCTCTGTCTGGAGATACAACTCACCACTAGAACTGTTCCTCTATCTGGAGATACAACTCACCACTAGAACTGTTCCTCTGTCTGGAGATACAACTCACCACTAGAACTGTCCATCTATCTGGAGATACAACTCATCACTAGAACTGATCCTCTGTCTGGAGATACAACTCACCACTCGAACTGTTCCTCTGGAGATACAACTCACCACTAGAACTGTTCCTCTGTCTGCAGATACAACTCACCACTATAACTGTTCCTCTGTCTGGAGTTAAAACTCACCACTAGAACTGTTCCCCTGGAGATACAACTCAACACTATAACATTTCCTCTGTCTGGAGATACAACTCACCACTAGAACTGTTCCTCTGGATATACAACTCACCACTAGAACTGTCCATCTGTCTGGAGATACAACTCACCACTATAACTGTTCCTCTGTCTGGAGATACAACTCACTACTATAACTGTTCCTCTGTCTGGAGATACAACTCACCACTAGAACTGATCCTCTGTCTGGAGATACAACTCACCACCATAACTATTTATTTGGAGATACAACTCACCACTATAACTGTTCCTCTGTCTGGAGATACAACTCACCACTAGAACTGCTCCTCTGTCAGGAGATACAACTCACCACAAGAACTGTTCCTCTGGAGATACAACTCACCACTAGAACTGTTCCTCTGTCTGCAGATACAACTCACCACTATAACTGTTCCTCTGTCTGGAGTTAAAACTCGCCACTAGAACTGTTCCCCTGGAGATACAACTCAACACTATAACATTTCCTCTGTCTGGAGATACAACTCACCACTAGAACTGTTCCTCTGGATATACAACTCACCACTAGAACTGTCCATCTGTCTGGAGATACAACTCACCACTATAACTGTTCCTCTGTCTGGAGATACAACTCACTACTATAACTGTTCCTCTGTCTGGAGATACAACTCACCACTAGAACTGATCCTCTGTCTGGAGATACAACTCACCACCATAACTATTTATTTGGAGATACAACTCACCAATATAACTGTTCCTCTGTCTGGAGATACAACTCACCACTAGAACTGCTCCTCTGTCAGGAGATACAACTCACCACAAGAACTGTTCCTCTGGAGATACAACTCACCACTATAACTGTCCCTCTGTCAGGAGGTACAACTCACCACTAGAACTGTTCCTCTGGAGATACAACTCACCACTAGAACTGTCCCTCTATCAGGAGATACAACTCACCACTATAACTGTTCCTCTGTAGATACAACTCACCACTATAACTGTCCATCTGTCTGGAGATACAACTCACGACTATAACTGTTCTTCTGGAGATACAACTCAACACTAGAACTGTTCCTCTGTCTGCAGATACAACTCACCACTATAACTGTTCCTCTGTCTGGAGTTAAAACTCACCACTAGAACTGTTCCTCTGGAGATACAACTCACCACTATAACATTTCCTCTGTCTGGAGATACAACTCACCACTAGAACTGTTCCTCTGGAGATACAACTCACCACTAGAACTGTTCCTCTGTCTGGAGATACAACTCACCACTAGAACTGTTCCTCTGTCTGGAGATACAACTCACCACTATAACTGTTCCTCTGGAGACACAACTCACCACTATAACTGTTCCTCTGTCTGGAGATACAACTCACCACTAGAACTGTTCCTCTGTCTGGAGATACAATACACCACTATAACTGTTCCTCTGTCTGGAGATACAACTCTCCACTATAACTGTTCTTCTGGAGATACAACTCACCACTAGAACTGTTCCTCTGTCTGGAGATACAACTCACCACCATAACTATTTATTTGGAGATACAACTCACCACTATAACTGTTCCTCTGTCTGGAGATACAACTCACCACTAGAACTGCTCCTCTGTCAGGAGATACAACTCACCACAATAACTGTTCCTCTGGAGATACAACTCACCACTATAACTGTCCCTCTGTCAGGAGGTACAACTCACCACTAGAACTGTTCCTCTGGAGATACAACTCACCACTAGAACTGTCCCTCTATCAGGAGATACAACTCACCACTATAACTGTTCCTCTATCTGGAGATACAACTCACCACTAGAACTGATCCTCTGTCTGGAGATACAACTCACGACTATAACTGTTCTTCTGGAGATACAACTCACCACTAGAACTGTTCCTCTGTCTGCAGATAGAAATCACCACTAGAACTGTTCCTCTGTCTGGAGATACAACTCACCACTAGAACTGTTCCTCTATCTGGAGATACAACTCACCACTAGAACTGTTCCTCTGTCTGGAGATACAACTCACCACTAGAACTGTCCATCTATCTGGAGATACAACTCATCACTAGAACTGATCCTCTGTCTGGAGATACAACTCACCACTCGAACTGTTCCTCTGGAGATACAACTCACCACTAGAACTGTTCCTCTGTCTGCAGATACAACTCACCACTATAACTGTTCCTCTGTCTGGAGTTAAAACTCACCACTAGAACTGTTCCCCTGGAGATACAACTCAACACTATAACATTTCCTCTGTCTGGAGATACAACTCACCACTAGAACTGTTCCTCTGGATATACAACTCACCACTAGAACTGTCCATCTGTCTGGAGATACAACTCACCACTATAACTGTTCCTCTGTCTGGAGATACAACTCACTACTATAACTGTTCCTCTGTCTGGAGATACAACTCACCACTAGAACTGATCCTCTGTCTGGAGATACAACTCACCACCATAACTATTTATTTGGAGATACAACTCACCACTATAACTGTTCCTCTGTCCGGAGATACAACTCACCAATAGAACTGCTCCTCTGTCAGGAGATACAACTCACCACAAGAACTGTTCCTCTGGAGATACAACTCACCACTATAACTGTCCCTCTGTCAGGAGGTACAACTCACCACTAGAACTGTTCCTCTGGAGATACAACTCACCACTAGAACTGTCCCTCTATCAGGAGATACAACTCACCACTATAACTGTTCCTCTGTAGATACAACTCACCACTATAACTGTCCATCTGTCTGGAGATACAACTCACGACTATAACTGTTCTTCTGGAGATACAACTCAACACTAGAACTGTTCCTCTGTCTGCAGATACAACTCACCACTATAACTGTTCCTCTGTCTGGAGTTAAAACTCACCACTAGAACTGTTCCTCTGGAGATACAACTCACCACTATAACATTTCCTCTGTCTGGAGATACAACTCACCACTAGAACTGTTCCTCTGGAGATACAACTCACCACTAGAACTGTTCCTCTGTCTGCAGATACAACTCACCACTATAACTGTTCCTCTGTCTGGAGTTAAAACTCACCACTAGAACTGTTCCCCTGGAGATACAACTCAACACTATAACATTTCCTCTGTCTGGAGATACAACTCACCACTAGAACTTTTCCTCTGGATATACAACTCACCACTAGAACTGTCCATCTGTCTGGAGATACAACTCACCACTATAACTGTTCCTCTGTCTGGAGATACAACTCACTACTATAACTGTTCCTCTGTCTGGAGATACAACTCACCACTAGAACTGATCCTCTGTCTGGAGATACAACTCACCACCATAACTATTTATTTGGAGATACAACTCACCACTATAACTGTTCCTCTGTCTGGAGATACAACTCACCACTAGAACTGCTCCTCTGTCAGGAGATACAACTCACCACAAGAACTGTTCCTCTGGAGATACAACTCACCACTATAACTGTCCCTCTGTCAGGAGGTACAACTCACCACTAGAACTGTTCCTCTGGAGATACAACTCACCACTAGAACTGTCCCTCTATCAGGAGATACAACTCACCACTATAACTGTTCCTCTGTAGATACAACTCACCACTATAACTGTCCATCTGTCTGGAGATACAACTCAAAACTAGAACTGTTCCTCTGTCTGCAGATACAACTCACCACTATAACTGTTCCTCTGTCTGGAGTTAAAACTCACCACTAGAACTGTTCCTCTGGAGATACAACTCACCACTATAACATTTCCTCTGTCTGGAGATACAACTCACCACTAGAACTGTTCCTCTGGAGATACAACTCACCACTAGAACTGTTCCTCTGTCTGGAGATACAACTCACCACTAGAACTGTTCCTCTGTCTGGAGATACAACTCACCACTATAACTGTTCCTCTGGAGACACAACTCACCACTATAACTGTTCCTCTGTCTGGAGATACAACTCACCACTAGAACTGTTCCTCTGTCTGGAGATACAACTCACCACTATAACTGTTCCTCTGGAGACACAACTCACCACTATAACTGTTCCTCTGTCTGGAGATACAACTCACCACTAGAACTGTTCCTCTGTCTGGAGATACAACTCACCACCATAACTATTTATTTGGAGATACAACTCACCACTATAACTGTTCCTCTGTCTGGAGATACAACTCACCACTAGAACTGCTCCTCTGTCAGGAGATACAACTCACCACAATAACTGTTCCTCTGGAGATACAACTCACCACTATAACTGTCCCTCTGTCAGGAGGTACAACTCACCACTAGAACTGTTCCTCTGGAGATACAACTCACCACTAGAACTGTCCCTCTATCAGGAGATACAACTCACCACTATAACTGTACCTCTATCTGGAGATACAACTCACCACTAGAACTGATCCTCTGTCTGGAGATACAACTCACGACTATAACTGTTCTTCTGGAGATACAACTCACCACTAGAACTGTTCCTCTGTCTGCAGATACAACTCACCACTATAACTGTTCCTCTGTCTGGAGTTAAAACTCACCACTAGAACTGTTCCTCTGGAGATACAACTCACCACTATAACATTTCCTCTGTCTGGAGATACAACTCACCACTAGAACTGTTCCTCTGGAGATACAACTCACCACTAGAACTGTTCCTCTGTCTGGAGATACAACTCACCACTAGAACTGTTCCTCTGTCTGGAGATACAACTCACCACTATAACTGTTCCTCTGGAGACACAACTCACCACTATAACTGTTCCTCTGTCTGGAGATACAACTCACCACTAGAACTGTTCCTCTGTCTGGAGATACAATACACCACTATAACTGTTCCTCTGTCTGGAGATACAACTCTCCACTATAACTGTTCTTCTGGAGATACAACTCACCACTAGAACTGTTCCTCTGTCTGGAGATACAACTCACCACTAGAACTGTTCCTCTGTCTGGATATACAACTCACCACTATAACTGTTCCTCTGGAGACACAACTCACCACTATAACTGTTCCTCTGTCTGGAGATACAACTCACCACTAGAACTGTTCCTCTGTCTGGAGATACAATACACCACTATAACTGTTCCTCTGTCTGGAGATACAACTCTCCACTATAACTGTTCTTCTGGAGATACAACTCACCACTAGAACTGTTCCTCTGTCTGGAGATACAACTCACCACCATAACTATTTATTTGGAGATACAACTCACCACTATAACTGTCCCTCTGTCAGGAGGTACAACTCACCACTAGAACTGTTCCTCTGGAGATACAACTCACCACTAGAACTGTCCCTCTATCAGGAGATACAACTCACCACTATAACTGTTCCTCTATCTGGAGATACAACTCACCACTAGAACTGATCCTCTGTCTGGAGATACAACTCACGACTATAACTGTTCCTCTGGAGATACAACTCACCACTATAACATTTCCTCTGTCTGGAGATACAACTCACCACTAGAACTGTTCCTCTGGAGATACAACTCACCACTAGAACTGTTCCTCTGTCTGGAGATACAACTCACCACTAGAACTGTTCCTCTGTCTGGAGATACAACTCACCACTATAACTGTTCCTCTGGAGACACAACTCACCACTATAACTGTTCCTCTGTCTGGAGATACAACTCACCACTAGAACTGTTCCTCTGTCTGGAGATACAATACACCACTATAACTGTTCCTCTGTCTGGAGATACAACTCTCCACTATAACTGTTCTTCTGGAGATACAACTCACCACTAGAACTGTTCCTCTGTCTGGAGATACAACTCACCACCATAACTATTTATTTGGAGATACAACTCACCACTATAACTGTTCCTCTGTCTGGAGATACAACTCACCACTAGAACTGCTCCTCTGTCAGGAGATACAACTCACCACAATAACTGTTCCTCTGGAGATACAACTCACCACTATAACTGTCCCTCTGTCAGGAGGTACAACTCACCACTAGAACTGTTCCTCTGGAGATACAACTCACCACTAGAACTGTCCCTCTATCAGGAGATACAACTCACCACTATAACTGTTCCTCTATCTGGAGATACAACTCACCACTAGAACTGATCCTCTGTCTGGAGATACAACTCACGACTATAACTGTTCTTCTGGAGATACAACTCACCACTAGAACTGTTCCTCTGTCTGCAGATAGAAATCACCACTAGAACTGTTCCTCTGTCTGGAGATACAACTCACCACTAGAACTGTTCCTCTATCTGGAGATACAACTCACCACTAGAACTGTTCCTCTGTCTGGAGATACAACTCACCACTAGAACTGTCCATCTATCTGGAGATACAACTCATCACTAGAACTGATCCTCTGTCTGGAGATACAACTCACCACTCGAACTGTTCCTCTGGAGATACAACTCACCACTAGAACTGTTCCTCTGTCTGCAGATACAACTCACCACTATAACTGTTCCTCTGTCTGGAGTTAAAACTCACCACTAGAACTGTTCCCCTGGAGATACAACTCAACACTATAACATTTCCTCTGTCTGGAGATACAACTCACCACTAGAACTGTTCCTCTGGATATACAACTCACCACTAGAACTGTCCATCTGTCTGGAGATACAACTCACCACTATAACTGTTCCTCTGTCTGGAGATACAACTCACTACTATAACTGTTCCTCTGTCTGGAGATACAACTCACCACTAGAACTGATCCTCTGTCTGGAGATACAACTCACCACCATAACTATTTATTTGGAGATACAACTCACCACTATAACTGTTCCTCTGTCTGGAGATACAACTCACCAATAGAACTGCTCCTCTGTCAGGAGATACAACTCACCACAAGAACTGTTCCTCTGGAGATACAACTCACCACTATAACTGTCCCTCTGTCAGGAGGTACAACTCACCACTAGAACTGTTCCTCTGGAGATACAACTCACCACTAGAACTGTCCCTCTATCAGGAGATACAACTCACCACTATAACTGTTCCTCTGTAGATACAACTCACCACTATAACTGTCCATCTGTCTGGAGATACAACTCACGACTATAACTGTTCTTCTGGAGATACAACTCAACACTAGAACTGTTCCTCTGTCTGCAGATACAACTCACCACTATAACTGTTCCTCTGTCTGGAGTTAAAACTCACCACTAGAACTGTTCCTCTGGAGATACAACTCACCACTATAACATTTCCTCTGTCTGGAGATACAACTCACCACTAGAACTGTTCCTCTGGAGATACAACTCACCACTAGAACTGTTCCTCTGTCTGCAGATACAACTCACCACTATAACTGTTCCTCTGTCTGGAGTTAAAACTCACCACTAGAACTGTTCCCCTGGAGATACAACTCAACACTATAACATTTCCTCTGTCTGGAGATACAACTCACCACTAGAACTTTTCCTCTGGATATACAACTCACCACTAGAACTGTCCATCTGTCTGGAGATACAACTCACCACTATAACTGTTCCTCTGTCTGGAGATACAACTCACTACTATAACTGTTCCTCTGTCTGGAGATACAACTCACCACTAGAACTGATCCTCTGTCTGGAGATACAACTCACCACCATAACTATTTATTTGGAGATACAACTCACCACTATAACTGTTCCTCTGTCTGGAGATACAACTCACCACTAGAACTGCTCCTCTGTCAGGAGATACAACTCACCACAAGAACTGTTCCTCTGGAGATACAACTCACCACTATAACTGTCCCTCTGTCAGGAGGTACAACTCACCACTAGAACTGTTCCTCTGGAGATACAACTCACCACTAGAACTGTCCCTCTATCAGGAGATACAACTCACCACTATAACTGTTCCTCTGTAGATACAACTCACCACTATAACTGTCCATCTGTCTGGAGATACAACTCAAAACTAGAACTGTTCCTCTGTCTGCAGATACAACTCACCACTATAACTGTTCCTCTGTCTGGAGTTAAAACTCACCACTAGAACTGTTCCTCTGGAGATACAACTCACCACTATAACATTTCCTCTGTCTGGAGATACAACTCACCACTAGAACTGTTCCTCTGGAGATACAACTCACCACTAGAACTGTTCCTCTGTCTGGAGATACAACTCACCACTAGAACTGTTCCTCTGTCTGGAGATACAACTCACCACTATAACTGTTCCTCTGGAGACACAACTCACCACTATAACTGTTCCTCTGTCTGGAGATACAACTCACCACTAGAACTGTTCCTCTGTCTGGAGATACAACTCACCACTATAACTGTTCCTCTGGAGACACAACTCACCACTATAACTGTTCCTCTGTCTGGAGATACAACTCACCACTAGAACTGTTCCTCTGTCTGGAGATACAACTCACCACCATAACTATTTATTTGGAGATACAACTCACCACTATAACTGTTCCTCTGTCTGGAGATACAACTCACCACTAGAACTGCTCCTCTGTCAGGAGATACAACTCACCACAATAACTGTTCCTCTGGAGATACAACTCACCACTATAACTGTCCCTCTGTCAGGAGGTACAACTCACCACTAGAACTGTTCCTCTGGAGATACAACTCACCACTAGAACTGTCCCTCTATCAGGAGATACAACTCACCACTATAACTGTACCTCTATCTGGAGATACAACTCACCACTAGAACTGATCCTCTGTCTGGAGATACAACTCACGACTATAACTGTTCTTCTGGAGATACAACTCACCACTAGAACTGTTCCTCTGTCTGCAGATACAACTCACCACTATAACTGTTCCTCTGTCTGGAGTTAAAACTCACCACTAGAACTGTTCCTCTGGAGATACAACTCACCACTATAACATTTCCTCTGTCTGGAGATACAACTCACCACTAGAACTGTTCCTCTGGAGATACAACTCACCACTAGAACTGTTCCTCTGTCTGGAGATACAACTCACCACTAGAACTGTTCCTCTGTCTGGAGATACAACTCACCACTATAACTGTTCCTCTGGAGACACAACTCACCACTATAACTGTTCCTCTGTCTGGAGATACAACTCACCACTAGAACTGTTCCTCTGTCTGGAGATACAATACACCACTATAACTGTTCCTCTGTCTGGAGATACAACTCTCCACTATAACTGTTCTTCTGGAGATACAACTCACCACTAGAACTGTTCCTCTGTCTGGAGATACAACTCACCACTAGAACTGTTCCTCTGTCTGGATATACAACTCACCACTATAACTGTTCCTCTGGAGACACAACTCACCACTATAACTGTTCCTCTGTCTGGAGATACAACTCACCACTAGAACTGTTCCTCTGTCTGGAGATACAATACACCACTATAACTGTTCCTCTGTCTGGAGATACAACTCTCCACTATAACTGTTCTTCTGGAGATACAACTCACCACTAGAACTGTTCCTCTGTCTGGAGATACAACTCACCACCATAACTATTTATTTGGAGATACAACTCACCACTATAACTGTCCCTCTGTCAGGAGGTACAACTCACCACTAGAACTGTTCCTCTGGAGATACAACTCACCACTAGAACTGTCCCTCTATCAGGAGATACAACTCACCACTATAACTGTTCCTCTATCTGGAGATACAACTCACCACTAGAACTGATCCTCTGTCTGGAGATACAACTCACGACTATAACTGTTCCTCTGGAGATACAACTCACCACTATAACATTTCCTCTGTCTGGAGATACAACTCACCACTAGAACTGTTCCTCTGGAGATACAACTCACCACTAGAACTGTTCCTCTGTCTGGAGATACAACTCACCACTAGAACTGTTCCTCTGTCTGGAGATACAACTCACCACTATAACTGTTCCTCTGGAGACACAACTCACCACTATAACTGTTCCTCTGTCTGGAGATACAACTCACCACTAGAACTGTTCCTCTGTCTGGAGATACAATACACCACTATAACTGTTCCTCTGTCTGGAGATACAACTCTCCACTATAACTGTTCTTCTGGAGATACAACTCACCACTAGAACTGTTCCTCTGTCTGGAGATACAACTCACCACCATAACTATTTATTTGGAGATACAACTCACCACTATAACTGTTCCTCTGTCTGGAGATACAACTCACCACTAGAACTGCTCCTCTGTCAGGAGATACAACTCACCACAATAACTGTTCCTCTGGAGATACAACTCACCACTATAACTGTCCCTCTGTCAGGAGGTACAACTCACCACTAGAACTGTTCCTCTGGAGATACAACTCACCACTAGAACTGTCCCTCTATCAGGAGATACAACTCACCACTATAACTGTTCCTCTATCTGGAGATACAACTCACCACTAGAACTGATCCTCTGTCTGGAGATACAACTCACGACTATAACTGTTCTTCTGGAGATACAACTCACCACTAGAACTGTTCCTCTGTCTGCAGATAGAAATCACCACTAGAACTGTTCCTCTGTCTGGAGATACAACTCACCACTAGAACTGTTCCTCTATCTGGAGATACAACTCACCACTAGAACTGTTCCTCTGTCTGGAGATACAACTCACCACTAGAACTGTCCATCTATCTGGAGATACAACTCATCACTAGAACTGATCCTCTGTCTGGAGATACAACTCACCACTCGAACTGTTCCTCTGGAGATACAACTCACCACTAGAACTGTTCCTCTGTCTGCAGATACAACTCACCACTATAACTGTTCCTCTGTCTGGAGTTAAAACTCACCACTAGAACTGTTCCCCTGGAGATACAACTCAACACTATAACATTTCCTCTGTCTGGAGATACAACTCACCACTAGAACTGTTCCTCTGGATATACAACTCACCACTAGAACTGTCCATCTGTCTGGAGATACAACTCACCACTATAACTGTTCCTCTGTCTGGAGATACAACTCACTACTATAACTGTTCCTCTGTCTGGAGATACAACTCACCACTAGAACTGATCCTCTGTCTGGAGATACAACTCACCACCATAACTATTTATTTGGAGATACAACTCACCACTATAACTGTTCCTCTGTCTGGAGATACAACTCACCAATAGAACTGCTCCTCTGTCAGGAGATACAACTCACCACAAGAACTGTTCCTCTGGAGATACAACTCACCACTATAACTGTCCCTCTGTCAGGAGGTACAACTCACCACTAGAACTGTTCCTCTGGAGATACAACTCACCACTAGAACTGTCCCTCTATCAGGAGATACAACTCACCACTATAACTGTTCCTCTGTAGATACAACTCACCACTATAACTGTCCATCTGTCTGGAGATACAACTCACGACTATAACTGTTCTTCTGGAGATACAACTCAACACTAGAACTGTTCCTCTGTCTGCAGATACAACTCACCACTATAACTGTTCCTCTGTCTGGAGTTAAAACTCACCACTAGAACTGTTCCTCTGGAGATACAACTCACCACTATAACATTTCCTCTGTCTGGAGATACAACTCACCACTAGAACTGTTCCTCTGGAGATACAACTCACCACTAGAACTGTTCCTCTGTCTGCAGATACAACTCACCACTATAACTGTTCCTCTGTCTGGAGTTAAAACTCACCACTAGAACTGTTCCCCTGGAGATACAACTCAACACTATAACATTTCCTCTGTCTGGAGATACAACTCACCACTAGAACTTTTCCTCTGGATATACAACTCACCACTAGAACTGTCCATCTGTCTGGAGATACAACTCACCACTATAACTGTTCCTCTGTCTGGAGATACAACTCACTACTATAACTGTTCCTCTGTCTGGAGATACAACTCACCACTAGAACTGATCCTCTGTCTGGAGATACAACTCACCACCATAACTATTTATTTGGAGATACAACTCACCACTATAACTGTTCCTCTGTCTGGAGATACAACTCACCACTAGAACTGCTCCTCTGTCAGGAGATACAACTCACCACAAGAACTGTTCCTCTGGAGATACAACTCACCACTATAACTGTCCCTCTGTCAGGAGGTACAACTCACCACTAGAACTGTTCCTCTGGAGATACAACTCACCACTAGAACTGTCCCTCTATCAGGAGATACAACTCACCACTATAACTGTTCCTCTGTAGATACAACTCACCACTATAACTGTCCATCTGTCTGGAGATACAACTCACGACTATAACTGTTCTTCTGGAGATACAACTCAAAACTAGAACTGTTCCTCTGTCTGCAGATACAACTCACCACTATAACTGTTCCTCTGTCTGGAGTTAAAACTCACCACTAGAACTGTTCCTCTGGAGATACAACTCACCACTATAACATTTCCTCTGTCTGGAGATACAACTCACCACTAGAACTGTTCCTCTGGAGATACAACTCACCACTAGAACTGTTCCTCTGTCTGGAGATACAACTCACCACTAGAACTGTTCCTCTGTCTGGAGATACAACTCACCACTATAACTGTTCCTCTGGAGACACAACTCACCACTATAACTGTTCCTCTGTCTGGAGATACAACTCACCACTAGAACTGTTCCTCTGTCTGGAGATACAACTCACCACTATAACTGTTCCTCTGGAGACACAACTCACCACTATAACTGTTCCTCTGTCTGGAGATACAACTCACCACTAGAACTGTTCCTCTGTCTGGAGATACAACTCACCACCATAACTATTTATTTGGAGATACAACTCACCACTATAACTGTTCCTCTGTCTGGAGATACAACTCACCACTAGAACTGCTCCTCTGTCAGGAGATACAACTCACCACAATAACTGTTCCTCTGGAGATACAACTCACCACTATAACTGTCCCTCTGTCAGGAGGTACAACTCACCACTAGAACTGTTCCTCTGGAGATACAACTCACCACTAGAACTGTCCCTCTATCAGGAGATACAACTCACCACTATAACTGTACCTCTATCTGGAGATACAACTCACCACTAGAACTGATCCTCTGTCTGGAGATACAACTCACGACTATAACTGTTCTTCTGGAGATACAACTCACCACTAGAACTGTTCCTCTGTCTGCAGATACAACTCACCACTATAACTGTTCCTCTGTCTGGAGTTAAAACTCACCACTAGAACTGTTCCTCTGGAGATACAACTCACCACTATAACATTTCCTCTGTCTGGAGATACAACTCACCACTAGAACTGTTCCTCTGGAGATACAACTCACCACTAGAACTGTTCCTCTGTCTGGAGATACAACTCACCACTAGAACTGTTCCTCTGTCTGGAGATACAACTCACCACTATAACTGTTCCTCTGGAGACACAACTCACCACTATAACTGTTCCTCTGTCTGGAGATACAACTCACCACTAGAACTGTTCCTCTGTCTGGAGATACAATACACCACTATAACTGTTCCTCTGTCTGGAGATACAACTCTCCACTATAACTGTTCTTCTGGAGATACAACTCACCACTAGAACTGTTCCTCTGTCTGGAGATACAACTCACCACTAGAACTGTTCCTCTGTCTGGAGATACAACTCACCACTATAACTGTTCCTCTGGAGACACAACTCACCACTATAACTGTTCCTCTGTCTGGAGATACAACTCACCACTAGAACTGTTCCTCTGTCTGGAGATACAATACACCACTATAACTGTTCCTCTGTCTGGAGATACAACTCTCCACTATAACTGTTCTTCTGGAGATACAACTCACCACTAGAACTGTTCCTCTGTCTGGAGATACAACTCACCACCATAACTATTTATTTGGAGATACAACTCACCACTATAACTGTCCCTCTGTCAGGAGGTACAACTCACCACTAGAACTGTTCCTCTGGAGATACAACTCACCACTAGAACTGTCCCTCTATCAGGAGATACAACTCACCACTATAACTGTTCCTCTATCTGGAGATACAACTCACCACTAGAACTGATCCTCTGTCTGGAGATACAACTCACGACTATAACTGTTCTTCTGGAGATACAACTCACCACTAGAACTGTTCCTCTGTCTGCAGATAGAAATCACCACTAGAACTGTTCCTCTGTCTGGAGATACAACTCACCACTAGAACTGTTCCTCTATCTGGAGATACAACTCACCACTAGAACTGTTCCTCTGTCTGGAGATACAACTCACCACTAGAACTGTCCATCTATCTGGAGATACAACTCATCACTAGAACTGATCCTCTGTCTGGAGATACAACTCACCACTCGAACTGTTCCTCTGGAGATACAACTCACCACTAGAACTGTTCCTCTGTCTGCAGATACAACTCACCACTATAACTGTTCCTCTGTCTGGAGTTAAAACTCACCACTAGAACTGTTCCCCTGGAGATACAACTCAACACTATAACATTTCCTCTGTCTGGAGATACAACTCACCACTAGAACTGTTCCTCTGGATATACAACTCACCACTAGAACTGTCCATCTGTCTGGAGATACAACTCACCACTATAACTGTTCCTCTGTCTGGAGATACAGCTCACTACTATAACTGTTCCTCTGTCTGGAGATACAACTCACCACTAGAACTGATCCTCTGTCTGGAGATACAACTCACCACCATAACTATTTATTTGGAGATACAACTCACCACTATAACTGTTCCTCTGTCTGGAGATACAACTCACCACTAGAACTGCTCCTCTGTCAGGAGATACAACTCACCACAAGAACTGTTCCTCTGGAGATACAACTCACCACTATAACTGTCCCTCTGTCAGGAGGTACAACTCACCACTAGAACTGTTCCTCTGGAGATACAACTCACCACTAGAACTGTCCCTCTATCAGGAGATACAACTCACCACTATAACTGTTCCTCTGTAGATACAACTCACCACTATAACTGTCCATCTGTCTGGAGATACAACTCACGACTATAACTGTTCTTCTGGAGATACAACTCAACACTAGAACTGTTCCTCTGTCTGCAGATACAACTCACCACTATAACTGTTCCTCTGTCTGGAGTTAAAACTCACCACTAGAACTGTTCCTCTGGAGATACAACTCACCACTATAACATTTCCTCTGTCTGGAGATACAACTCACCACTAGAACTGTTCCTCTGGAGATACAACTCACCACTAGAACTGTTCCTCTGTCTGCAGATACAACTCACCACTATAACTGTTCCTCTGTCTGGAGTTAAAACTCACCACTAGAACTGTTCCCCTGGAGATACAACTCAACACTATAACATTTCCTCTGTCTGGAGATACAACTCACCACTAGAACTTTTCCTCTGGATATACAACTCACCACTAGAACTGTTCATCTGTCTGGAGATACAACTCACCACTATAACTGTTCCTCTGTCTGGAGATACAACTCACTACTATAACTGTTCCTCTGTCTGGAGATACAACTCACCACTAGAACTGATCCTCTGTCTGGAGATACAACTCACCACCATAACTATTTATTTGGAGATACAACTCACCACTATAACTGTTCCTCTGTCTGGAGATACAACTCACCACTAGAACTGCTCCTCTGTCAGGAGATACAACTCACCACAAGAACTGTTCCTCTGGAGATACAACTCACCACTATAACTGTCCCTCTGTCAGGAGGTACAACTCACCACTAGAACTGTTCCTCTGGAGATACAACTCACCACTAGAACTGTCCCTCTATCAGGAGATACAACTCACCACTATAACTGTTCCTCTGTAGATACAACTCACCACTATAACTGTCCATCTGTCTGGAGATACAACTCACGACTATAACTGTTCTTCTGGAGATACAACTCAAAACTAGAACTGTTCCTCTGTCTGCAGATACAACTCACCACTATAACTGTTCCTCTGTCTGGAGTTAAAACTCACCACTAGAACTGTTCCTCTGGAGATACAACTCACCACTATAACATTTCCTCTGTCTGGAGATACAACTCACCACTAGAACTGTTCCTCTGGAGATACAACTCACCACTAGAACTGTTCCTCTGTCTGGAGATACAACTCACCACTAGAACTGTTCCTCTGTCTGGAGATACAACTCACCACTATAACTGTTCCTCTGGAGACACAACTCACCACTATAACTGTTCCTCTGTCTGGAGATACAACTCACCACTAGAACTGTTCCTCTGTCTGGAGATACAACTCACCACTATAACTGTTCCTCTGGAGACACAACTCACCACTATAACTGTTCCTCTGTCTGGAGATACAACTCACCACTAGAACTGTTCCTCTGTCTGGAGATACAACTCACCACCATAACTATTTATTTGGAGATACAACTCACCACTATAACTGTTCCTCTGTCTGGAGATACAACTCACCACTAGAACTGCTCCTCTGTCAGGAGATACAACTCACCACAATAACTGTTCCTCTGGAGATACAACTCACCACTATAACTGTCCCTCTGTCAGGAGGTACAACTCACCACTAGAACTGTTCCTCTGGAGATACAACTCACCACTAGAACTGTCCCTCTATCAGGAGATACAACTCACCACTATAACTGTACCTCTATCTGGAGATACAACTCACCACTAGAACTGATCCTCTGTCTGGAGATACAACTCAAGACTATAACTGTTCTTCTGGAGATACAACTCACCACTAGAACTGTTCCTCTGTCTGCAGATACAACTCACCACTATAACTGTTCCTCTGTCTGGAGTTAAAACTCACCACTAGAACTGTTCCTCTGGAGATACAACTCACCACTATAACATTTCCTCTGTCTGGAGATACAACTCACCACTAGAACTGTTCCTCTGGAGATACAACTCACCACTAGAACTGTTCCTCTGTCTGGAGATACAACTCACCACTAGAACTGTTCCTCTGTCTGGAGATACAACTCACCACTATAACTGTTCCTCTGGAGACACAACTCACCACTATAACTGTTCCTCTGTCTGGAGATACAACTCACCACTAGAACTGTTCCTCTGTCTGGAGATACAATACACCACTATAACTGTTCCTCTGTCTGGAGATACAACTCTCCACTATAACTGTTCTTCTGGAGATACAACTCACCACTATAACTGTTCCTCTGTCTGGAGATACAACTCACCACTAGAACTGTTCCTCTGTCTGGAGATACAACTCACCACTATAACTGTTCCTCTGGAGACACAACTCACCACTATAACTGTTCCTCTGTCTGGAGATACAACTCACCACTAGAACTGTTCCTCTGTCTGGAGATACAATACACCACTATAACTGTTCCTCTGTCTGGAGATACAACTCTCCACTATAACTGTTCTTCTGGAGATACAACTCACCACTAGAACTGTTCCTCTGTCTGGAGATACAACTCACCACCATAACTATTTATTTGGAGATACAACTCACCACTATAACTGTTCCTCTGTCTGGAGATACAACTCACCACTAGAACTGTTCTTCTGGAGATACAACTCACCACTAGAACTGTTCCTCTGTCTGCAGATACAACTCACCACTATAACTGTTCCTCTGTCTGGAGTTAAAACTCACCACTAGAACTGTTCCTCTGGAGATACAACTCACCACTATAACATTTCCTCTGTCTGGAGATACAACTCACCACTAGAACTGTTCCTCTGGAGATACAACTCACCACTAGAACTGTTCCTCTGTCTGGAGATACAACTCACCACTAGAACTGTTCCTCTGTCTGGAGATACAACTCACCACTATAACTGTTCCTCTGGAGACACAACTCACCACTATAACTGTTCCTCTGTCTGGAGATACAACTCACCACTAGAACTGTTCCTCTGTCTGGAGATACAATACACCACTATAACTGTTCCTCTGTCTGGAGATACAACTCTCCACTATAACTGTTCTTCTGGAGATACAACTCACCACTAGAACTGTTCCTCTGTCTGGAGATACAACTCACCACTAGAACTGTTCCTCTGTCTGGAGATACAACTCACCACTATAACTGTTCCTCTGGAGACACAACTCACCACTATAACTGTTCCTCTGTCTGGAGATACAACTCACCACTAGAACTGTTCCTCTGTCTGGAGATACAATACACCACTATAACTGTTCCTCTGTCTGGAGATACAACTCTCCACTATAACTGTTCTTCTGGAGATACAACTCACCACTAGAACTGTTCCTCTGTCTGGAGATACAACTCACCACCATAACTATTTATTTGGAGATACAACTCACCACTATAACTGTTCCTCTGTCTGGAGATACAACTCACCACTAGAACTGCTCCTCTGTCAGGAGATACAACTCACCACAATAACTGTTCCTCTGGAGATACAACTCACCACTATAACTGTCCCTCTGTCAGGAGGTACAACTCACCACTAGAACTGTTCCTCTGGAGATACAACTCACCACTAGAACTGTCCCTCTATCAGGAGATACAACTCACCACTATAACTGTTCCTCTATCTGGAGATACAACTCACCACTAGAACTGATCCTCTGTCTGGAGATACAACTCACGACTATAACTGTTCTTCTGGAGATACAACTCACCACTAGAACTGTTCCTCTGTCTGCAGATACAACTCACCACTATAACTGTTCCTCTGTCTGGAGTTAAAACTCACCACTAGAACTGTTCCTCTGGAGATACAACTCACCACTATAACATTTCCTCTGTCTGGAGATACAACTCACCACTAGAACTGTTCCTCTGGAGATACAACTCACCACTAGAACTGTTCCTCTTTCTGGAGATACAACTCACCACTAGAACTGTTCCTCTGTCTGGAGATACAACTCACCACTATAACTGTTCCTCTGGAGACACAACTCACCACTATAACTGTTCCTCTGTCTGGAGATACAACTCACCACTAGAACTGTTCCTCTGTCTGGAGATACAATACACCACTATAACTGTTCCTCTGTCTGGAGATACAACTCTCCACTATAACTGTTCTTCTGGAGATACAACTCACCACTAGAACTGTTCCTCTGTCTGGAGATACAACTCACCACTATAACTGTTCCTCTTCTGTAGCAATTTTGTTTGCCTAACTGCTGTGCTGTCTATCTGACACATCTTCTCTGCTGTCACTCTGTGCTTCTTCTTGTACTCTGTCTGTCAGCCTGCTTAAGCCTTATACGTTATAAAGCCTGAGATAACGACTTCGGTTATATTGCACATGAGTATCTGTCATATCATCCTGGGACCCAGCAATTCACTTTTATCTTCTCTAGTGGACATCAGTTCTTTGTCCGTATCTCTGAGGCCATACAAGCCTCTGTATTAGGTCTTATTACCCCTTTGAGAGGACATGCTTCACTTTTCAATAATATCACGTGTGTGGGGGTGTGACATTGACATCTTTATCTTCCTGGTTCTTAAAGTCTTTGTTAAAATGTGCACATTTTATGGAATTTTATTAATAAGTGTGTGTAATTGTTAATTTACACTCTTGTGAGTTTGATATTCAAATTGTTTCTAGTAAGTGAATATCACAGAATAGTTAAGTGAGTTGCCAGGACCGTGCAATTTAAAAAATATATATATATATGTTTTTTGAATCTTTATTTATCAAGGCACGTCAGTTAAGAACAAATTCTTATTTACAATGACGGCCTAGGAACACTGGGTTAACTGCCTTGTTCAGGGGCAGAACGACAGAACGACAGAACGACAGAACGACAGACAGACCTTGTCAGCTTGGGGATTCGATCTAGCAACCTTTCGGTTAATGTGTTTAATGTGCTTTCGGTTTATATGTGCTTAAGAATGTGTTGTTAACTGACTGGCTTAGTTAAAAAGAGGTTAAATAAAACATTTAAAATGTGAATAATTACACAGTCCTGGCAACTCACTTTACTATTCCTGTGATATTCACTAGAAACAATTTGAATATCAAACTCACATTAAAGAAGAGATAAATAAGAGCTTATCAAGAAATGTCCTCTGTAGTGGACACCTGTATGCCGTAACAATGTTTTTCACCTACTGTACCGTTGATTGTAATGTAAATGTTTTCATATATACATCTTAATGACCAAGACAGAGGGCAATTGTGCATTTACAATAAAAGGTAACATGTTTTTTCTCACACCCCAAACACTTGCAGTGCCTGCAGAAAGTATTCACAGCCCTTGACTTTTTCCACATTGTGTTGTACTACACCCTGAATATAAAATTGAATACATTTAGATTTTTTGGGGGGGGTCACTGTCCTACACAAAATACCCCATAAGTGGAATTATGTTTGTAGAATTTTTGGGAAATGAATAAGAAATGAAAATGTCTTGAGTGAATAAGTATTGAAACCCTTTATTATGGCAAGCCTAAATACGTTCAGGAGTAAAAAGGTGCACAACAAGTCACATAATAAGTTGCATGGATTGACAACCATCACCCCCCACCCCACCCCAGACCTCTTACCTAAGCACTGAGGCTGACACCGCCTGATATAGAGGTCTTGGGCGGCAGGAAACTTGATCACAGTGTTGTACTGGGCCATACGCACTACCCTCTGTAGTCAGAGGCCGAGCCGTTGCCATACCAGGCAGTGATGCAACCCGTCAGGCCTACCACTGATGTGTCATCATCAAACTTGATGATGGTGTTGGAGTCGTGCCTGGCCATGCAGTCATGAGTGAACAGGGAGTACAGGAGGGGAATGAGCACACACCTCTGAGGTGCCCCTGTGTTGAGGATCAGCGTGGTGGATGTGTTGTTCCCTACCCTTGCCACCTGGGGGCGGTCCATCAGGAAGTCCAGGATTCAGTTGCAGAGGGAAGTGTTTAGTCCCAGGGTCCTGACTCTAATCACTTCTGGCCGTGCACACCTCCAACTCAATCATCAAGTTTGCAGACGATACAACAGTAGTAGGCTTGATTACCAACAACGACAAGACAGCCTACAGGCAGGAGGTGAGGGCACTCTGAGTGTGGTGTCAGCCAAACAACCTCTCACTCAAAGTCAACAAAACAAAGGAGCTGATCGTGACTTCAGGAAACAGCGGAGGGAGCGCCCCCCTATCCACATCGATGGGAGCAGTGGAGAAGGTGGAAAGTTTTAAGTTCCTCAGCGTACACATAACAGACAAACTGAAATGGTCCACCCACACAGTGTGGTGAAGAAGGCTCAACAGCGTCTCTTCAACCTCAGGAGGCTGACGATATGTGCCATGTCACCTAAAACTCTCGCAAACTTTTACAGATGCACAATTGAGAGCATCCTGTCAGGCTGCATCATCGCCTGGTACGGAAATTGCACCACCCACAACCGCAGGGCTCTCCAAAGGGTGGTGCGGTTTGCACAACACATCACCGGGGGCAAACTATTGCCCTCAAGGACACCTACAGCACCCGATGTCACAGGAAGGCCAAAAAGATCATCAAGGACATCAGCCACCCGAGCCACTGCCTATTCACCTAGCTACCCTCCAGAAGGCGAGGTCAGTACTGGTGCATCGAGAGACTGAAAAACAGCTTCTATCTCAAGACTGTCAAAGAGCCATTGCTAAAACAAAAAGGCTGCAGCCAACATACAGACTTGAAATCATTGGCCACTTTAAAAAATGGATCACTAGT
Source organism: Oncorhynchus mykiss (assembly GCF_057628025.1). Taxonomy (NCBI): domain Eukaryota; kingdom Metazoa; phylum Chordata; class Actinopteri; order Salmoniformes; family Salmonidae; genus Oncorhynchus; species Oncorhynchus mykiss. Next base: position 86,757,876 of record NC_143024.1, on the reverse strand, counting down.
CACTAGTCACTTTACTAATGCAACTTTAATAATGTTTACATATCTTGCATTACTCATCTCATATCTATGAACTGTATTTTATACCATCTATTGCATCTTGCCTATGCCGGTCTGTCCATTGCTCAAACATATAGTTATTTATATGTATATAGTATTATTCCACCCCTTTACTTAGATTTGTGTGTATTAGATAGTTGTTGTGGAACTGTTAGATTACGTGTTAGATATTACTGCACTGTCAGCAGAACTAGAAGATCAAGCATTTCGCTACACTTGCAATAACATCTACTAACCATGTGTATGTGACCAATACATTTGATTGGATTTGGAAAATTGTAAATCACTAAACAAAACAACAACCCGAAGAGTTATCTATCCAGGTCTGGGTAAACCACTTCTCCAATCTTTTTGGCCTTATGACAATGAAAACAGCAAAATCATATACATGATCAAATACAAATCTTAGAATCAACTATTAAAGACTACCAGAACCCACTGGATTCTCCAATTACATTGAATGAACTGCAGGACAAAATACAAACCCTCCTACCCAAAAAGTCCTGTCTGGTTGACGGTATCTTAAATTAAATGATAAAATATACAGAGCACAAATTCCAATTGGCTATACTTAAACTCTGTAAAATCATCCTCAGCTCTGGCATCTTCGCCAGTATTTGCAACCAAGGACTGATCACAACAATCCACAAAAGTGGACACAAATTTCCCCCCAATAACTATCGCTGGGGTAAAATTGGGGTCAACAGCAACCTTGGGAAAATCCTCTGCATTATTATTAACAGTAGACTTGAACATTTGCTCAGTGAAAACAACGTACTGAGAAAATGTCAAATTACCATATGACAGACCACGTATTCACCCTGCACACCCTAATTGACAAACAAACCAAAACAAAGGTAACGTCTTCTCATGCTTTGTTGATTTCAAAAAAGCTTTGGACTCAATTTTGCATTAGGGGCTGCTATACAAATAGCAGGAAAAACACAAGTCATTATAAAATCCAAACAACAACTGTGCGGTTAAATTTGCTAACTTGCTCCTTCTATGTTGTTCTCTGGCTGTTGTGAAGCAAGTCCGTCTGTGCCTTTTCTATTTCATAACACTGCCTGACATGCTTCTCCAATGTCCTTTTAGTATATGCATCCTCCTTGAAGTGTGACTGCATTTCCTGAAAAGAACACTCAGGGTGTCTGCACTTACTGTAGGCAAAGCCCACACCTTCTTTGAACCCTGGAGTTCATGTTGTGCAAGGGTGTCTCCGCAGAGAGAGACCATAGCACCATATATTGTCTTCTCTCCGTTAATAGTTAGCATTTTAACCCCAATGTACAATGCATCCATATCTTCCTTGATTCTATTCAATATTACATCTACACCAGATTGACGGAGGTCTGCTGATCTAGCCATGGCAAGTAGCCTGATAGCAGCCAGTTTAGACCAGTATTTTGGATTTATATTTCCTAGGGTGTAGTACACCATTAACAACTTTTATTTTGATGCAAAGGATCCTAGTGGACTACAGATCTCCATTTCATCCGTGTACAGAACAATCTGCAATGCCTTTCCTTGGGTGTGATAAGAACTGTTCTAGACTTTTGAATTATTGGTACATAATTAAATAATTTGTCTTTGATGAAAATGTCTTTGATCCTGCACATTTCATTCTGCATATGGTTCATCCTGCATATAGTTCATCCTGCATATGGTTCATCCTGCATATGATTCATCCTGCATATGGTTCATCCTGCATATGGTTCATCCTGCATATGATTCATCCTGCATATGGTTCATCCTGCATATGGTTCATCCTGCATATGATTCATCCTGCATATGGTTCATCCTGCATATGGTTCATCCTGCATATGATTCATCCTGCATATGGTTCATCCTGCATATGGTTCATCCTGCATATGATTCATCCTGCATATGGTTCATCCTGCATATGGTTCGATCAATGTGAATTTCCTCTGCGTCCAAACAGCTAAACTGCTTCTTAATAACACTGTCCTGTCTAAATGTTGTTGCAACACCAGCAGAAGGCTTAATGAAATTGTCAAAGATATCCATTGCATCTTTTTCAAGATGACCTGATGTGCTTCCTGAATGTTTCCTGAATGCTGTCTCCATCTGCTTCCTGAGGTTGTTCAATTGTGATGAATGATATTGCTGTACCCCAGCAACAATGTCATTCACGCCTTTCTGAAAATGACAGAGAGAGCGAGACAAAGGTGGGGATGTCATCAATCATGGAGGTTGGAACACACCATCATGTATAACTATGATATTCAGATTTTACTTATGACAATATTCATTAACATAAGGACATAAGGGACCAATAGTAAGGTGGACAACCTAGCACTAAGAATGAACTCAACCATCACTAAAGCACCACAAAATGCTCTGCATAATGAAATTAACCAAATGCTGTGCTCTGTTCAGAAAAAGCATCTTACCTGTGAGAGACAATACTTGGCTCTGGCATTAATCACAAAAGCAGTGGCATGTGTTGTCATATCCTAAACAAAAGTTGACATTGAATGTACAGTCGTGGCCAAAAGTTTTGAAAACGACACAAATATAAATTTTCACAAAGTCTGCCGTCTCAACATGTATGATGCGGATTTGCATATACTCCAGAATGTTATGATGAGTGATCAGATTAATTGCAAAGTCCCTCTTTGCCATAAAAAATGAACTGAATCCCCAAAAAACATTTCCACTGCATTTCAGCCCTGCCACAAATGGTCAAGGATATTGCTGCCAGTAAGATTGCACCTAAATCAACCATTTATCGGATCATCAAGAACTTCAAGGAGAGTGGTTCAATTGTTATGAAGAAGGCTTCAGTGCACCCAAGAAAGTCCAGCATGCACCAGGACCATCTTCTAAAGTTTCTTCAGCTGTGGGATCGTGGCACCACCAGTACAGAACTTGCTCAGGAATGGCAGCAGGCAGGTGTGAGTGCATCTGCACGCACAGTGAGGTGAAGACTTTTGGAGGATAGCTTGGTGTCAAGAAGCGCAGCAAAGCCACTTCTCTCCAGGAAAAACATTGGGGACAGACTGATAGTCTGCGAAAGGTACGTGGATTGGACTGCTGAGGACTGGGGTAAAGTCATTTTCTCTGATGAATCCCCTTTCCGATTGTTTGGGGCATCCGGAAAAAAGCTTGTCTGGAGAAGACAAGGTGAGCGCTACCATCAGTCCTGTGTCATGGCAACAGTAAAGCATCCTGAGACCATTCATGTGTGGGTTTGCTTCTCAGCCAAGGGAGTGGGCTCACACAAATTTGCCTAAGAACACAGCCATGAATAAAGAATGGTACCAACACATCCTTCGATAGCAACTTCTCCCAACCATCCAGGAACAGTTTGGTAATGAGCAATAACTTTTCCAGCATGATGGAGCACCTTTCCATAAGGCAAAAGTGATAACTAAGTGGCTCGGGGAACAAAACATTGATATTTTGGGTCCATGGCCAGGAAACTCCCCAGACCTAAATCCCATTGAAAACTTATGGTCAATCCTCAAGAGGCAGATGGACAAACAAAAACCCACAAATTCTGACAAACTCCAAGCATTGATTATGCAAAAATGGGCTGCCATCAGTCAGGATGTGGTCTCGAGTTAATTGACAGCATGCCAGGGCGTATTTCAAAGGTCTTGAAAAAGAAGGGTCAACACTGCAAATATTGACTCTTTGCATCAACTTCATGTAATTGTCAATAAAGCCTTTGACACTTATGAAATGCTTGTAATTATACTTCAGTATTCCATGGTAACATCTGACACAAGACACTGAAGCAGCAAACTTTGTGGAAATTAATATTTGTGTCATTCTCAAAACTTTTGGCCACGACTGTAGCATCCTGACATGTGCAGGCTGGACATTACAATTCATGACAAGTATAATGTTTGTGACAGGAGAAGTGGTTGCGAAGACTGACTATGAATGCGATTTGTAAATCCAAGTACTTAAGAAAATATGGTAAGATTGCCACCAACCGAGTCATTTACTTGTTGGTCAATGCCCCTTTGCCCTTCATCTGAGTCAGATGTATGGAGTTGCTGATCAGTGATGCTGGAGTTAGCCAGAAGCTGATCGGGTTGAATGTTGTCCTGTGTACAACACATCAAAGAAACAGTAGAGCTATTTATGCGTTTTGTTCCTATTTAACATTGATTGTTTTCACATTATCCCAGCTTAAGCCATGAGAGTCATTATAGCTAAAATGATCGAATAGCCTATGGACAGTGTGACTTTGGTCCGTGTATCGTAGTAGGTGTTGAAGGTGCCTTCAGTTTACATGATGATAGAATTAATTGTACACTCTAGATTCCTCAGTGAATCGGTCAATACCACAGAGCAAGCAGAAGTCGGGGCTGCGACTGTGCAATATATTGATATGGCTCAATAACAGTTTCAATGAAAAAGTCATAAAAACTCAGCAGATGACGCACTGCCAAAGCATCTTGAAAGTTACTAAAAGCAAAGGCAAGTAAAACGTTCCCACTGCTTTCGATGAAAAGCGAAGAACTGAAAATGATGTTTACGCGTATTTATAATACGACCAAGTAATTTGATTGGATTAGAGTATAACAGCACTTGGACTTTTAATAACTATATATGTATCCCTCTGCTTTACAGGTGTTCTAATAACCGATAATTACATTAACGTTCGTTATCTATCTTAGATTTTAACAAACTTCGCACCGCAAAGATGAACATATTTCCACAAATAACATTTGAGTTAAATTATGAATGGTCGTCAGGAGAGGACGGTAACGTGTAGACCTACACAAAGTAGCAAGCTAGTCTGTAGGAAAATCTTTATGCGGTGCTTGGTAACAGTCCAGTCCCAGTCAGTGATGCCAACTTAGCAATTTTGTTGCTAGATTTAGCAACTTTTCAGAGTACCTTGGCAACTTTATTTTCAAATAGCACTTAGCAACAAATTTAGCTACTTTTAAAAATGTATTTGGAACTTTTAGCAACTTTTGAAAAGTGACTCAAACGCTAAAATGCATTTTCCCTCCAAATGACACAAAAACGATTTTTCTCTGTCACACAATCAGTCACAACACACGTGCCTGGCTGCAAAAGTGCATTGTGAGTGACGTCAGCAGCAGGCGCTCAGCTCGTGCACAGGCAGCAGAAGGACAACAGCAGTTTCAGCAAATTGCAAATCATTGTTGGCAGACTGCAGCAGCAGTAGTATGCGTTCGACGAGACAAACCAAATGAATATAGTTGGTCACAAATGTTTGATCTTGAACAGAACTTACAACATCAATCAACATGTCTCAATCAACATTGAGAGTGGGAGTCTGTACCTAATTTAAAGGGTGGCTGAAGCCAGAAATTGGGGAAGATTGTTGGGCATCCTGTGCCTACTGCAAATCAGACATACTTTCAAAAATGTATGACATCAAAAAACATTGTTTTTACAGCAAAGCATATAAATAAATCAAAACCGTACAACCCCACAACGCAGTCTACATTACCACAGTTGGTTAAGAAAGTGGATAACTGCAAAAGAGCAGAAGCTACCATGGCCTAGCATTGTTCGCTGCTAGCATGCAACCATTTACTTATGGCTTGCAAAGCTGCCTTTTCAGATTCTGTGGCAGCAACAAACTTCCAAATGCACCGCACCAAGTGCACAGAAATTATTAGGGGAGTACTGGCTCGTTATTTTTTCAAAAGACTAACGTCAGATGTGGGGGATGAGAAGTTCAGTCTCCTTTTGGATGAGTCCACTGATGTCAGTGTCTCAAAATACCTGGGTGTGGTGATTCGATATTTCAGTGCTAAAAAAAAAACCAGTTTTGTCCACATTTCTTGATCTGGTTGAATTGGAGGGGGAGGGGGGGGGGGGGGGCAGATCAATAGCTAAGGCGGTAGTTGAGTTTCTTGAGAAGTGTAACCTTAAAAAAGAGCATCTTCAGGGTATTGGCACTGGCAATGTGTCTGTGATGACTGAGGTGCACAACAGCGTGCACAAGATTTTAAAGGAAGAATGTGCATTGCCCAATTTGGTATTCATCCTCTGTGTGTGCCATTCTTTACAATTGGCTGTCAGTGCAGCATCCAAAGAAACCATCCCTAGGAATGTTGAGTACTTACTCAGGGAAACCTACAACTGGTTTTCGATTTCCCCCAAACGGTACGAGAAGTACAAAGCAGTGTATGCCACCATTAATTGTGGCCAGAAAATCCTGCAGATCACCAAAGTGTGAGCCTGCTATCGATTGAGCCTGCGATAACTCGTATATTGAGCCAGTGGGAAGAACTGAAACTCCACCTTGAGTTGACCAAGGACAGTGAGCATTGCTACATGGTGGATGTGCTCCACGCCACGTACATGGACAAGACCAACTATGTCTACCTGACATTCTTGAAATCAATCCTGTCCGATGTACAAGTTGCAGTGAAGTCATTTGAGGGAGAGCAAACAGATCCTGTCAAGCTTTTGGACAATCTGGTACATCTCTTAACATCAATTTGCAGCAGAGTAGTCAACCCTATGGCAAAAAGTGATGTCCTGAAGGATGCCATTGATGGACATCTCAGTCCATCACCATATCTTGAGTACCTTTTCGAGAGCACGGAGATCAACTCAGTCTTCTGCAAGAGGACAAAAAGGAAATTCAGAGACGGTGCATCAACTACATTGTTGCTTTAAGCAAGGAGCTGCAAGCTCCCAGACAACCTTGAAGCCTTGCAAAACATGGCCTTATTCAGTGTTAAGGAAACACTGAAGCACAATAAAGGCACCACTGAAAATATTAAAGTAGTGGAGCTACTTGGGTACCAGCCCCAAAAATTGAAAAAATTGTTTCCCAATGGAGAAACATCCATCTGTTTAGGTGGGACTCAACTGAAAATACAGTCGAGTTTTGGAGTGAAGTCAATAACTACACTGACTCTTCTGGGTCAAATCCATTTGAAGAACTGTGCAAAGCTACACTCACTGCCCTCTCCTTGCCACACTCAAATGTAGAGGTTGAACGGCTGTTCAGCCAAATGAGTGTGGTCAAGTCAAAGTTAAGAAATAGAATGTCACTGCACACTCTGAACTTCATATGTTACCCTGGCCTTTGGTTGCGTTACCCTGGCCTTTGGTTGCATTACCCTGGCCTTTGGTTGGGTTACCCTGGCCTTTGGTTGCGTTACCCTGGCCTTTGGTTGCGTTACCCTGGCCTTTGGTTGCGTTACCCTGGCCTTTGGTTATTTACTCCTGGTGCGGTATGGAGTGAAGCTGGCTGGTGATACCTGTTACCAGCATAAACTACCAAGTGAAGTTCTGCAGCAGTTTGGCACCACAGCAGCGTACAGCTTTAAGGCCACTCCCTCTCGTGTGATATTGCTTAACTGACAGACATTCTTCACATTATCTAGCTACATAAGGGAGGCCTATAAATAAAAATTCAAAGACGGTCCAAATCTTTGAGTCATCTAACAACACCATGAAATAAAATTGAATGCATGACACATATCTGGGCATGGATCACATATCAACCGCAGTATTAAAAGGTAATGTTCATTTGTTTATCCCCGTCTACCTTTCTCCTTAGCAAGCTAACGTTAGCTAACATACATTTGAATTGGAAAGTTGGCAAACCAAGTTAGCATGCTAATTTTAACTAGGTAACGTTGACTGTTAGCAGTTAATAACTGCACGAACGGCCATTCGTTGAAAACACTTGAACTTTGGTTCGATTGATAGTGCTTTATTGTCAGAAATAGTGTCAATGAGGTGTAAATGTGCCCTAATGACTGACACTGTCGATTATTTAGCTTTGCCGTCTTTGGCGCCCTTTCTATTGACAATAGAAATTAAATGTAAGCTAAATTATCGATGGTGTCAGTCATTGTCTACAATCTTAGCTAGGCAATCAGAGATTAACGTAACTAGGACTTTCAATATGGGCGACAATTTAGCGTTAACGTTAGTTTCATTAGCTTTGGTTTAAAGTAGTTAACGTCAACGTTAATGATATACTGGTAGTCTAATTTTGTTAGCTAACATTAGCTAGCTTGGTAAATCATTCCTGCATTAACTGGAAAGGGAAGACAGTATGCTAATGTCTAATAATCTATAGCAACCTGACACTTTTAGCGTCTCTTAACTATGATTTAGTTACTAATTACTTAACTATTTACGATGTAGTTAAATGTGTTTTTCAGCTGCTAATATAAGCACAGACATGCTGTCCAGCCTCTCTAAGGAGGGTTCACTTGATCTCTTTCCTGGGCCAGACCACTTCTTCAGAAGGAGAACCATTTGGAGACTTACTCATGGTGAAACTTAGGTAATGTTAGAGTTTGACATTTGGGAAGCATTTAATCTAACCATGCAGACAGTGTTTCCTGTTATCAAAGTAGCATTTCCTGGCCATCATTACAGTACATGTATCTAAAGATGTAGTTGTTTTGGTATTTGCTGCCTGGTTGTTGTTACAGTGTAGTGTTCTTTAATAGTGTTAGTAGTGTTCAATTACCATTGAATAAATGTATGTCTTATACAGGGTGGAGAATCAGACCTGTGTAGACCAGGCACCTCCTCTGGGACCTGTGATTTCAGCCCCACTCCCACTCCCACCCCCTTCCACTCTCCACCCTCCTGACCCCTTCACCCCTCACCCCTCTCCAAACCCAAGGGACCAACATGGTGCCACTTATACAGGGTGAAGAATCAGACCTGTGTAGACCAGGCACCTCCTCTGGGACCTGTGATTTCAGCCCCACTCCCACTCCCACCCCCTTCCACTCTCCACCCTCCTGTCCCCTTCACCCCTCACCCCTCTCCAAACCCAAGGGACCAACATGGTGCCACTTATACAGGGTGAAGAATCAGACCTGTGTAGACCAGGCACCTCCTCTGGGACCTGTGATTTCAGCCCCACTCCCACTCCCACCCCCTTCCACTCTCCACCCTCCTGTCCCCTTCACCCCTCACCCCTCTCCAAACCCAAGGGACCAACATGGTGCCACTTGTACAGGGTGAAGAATCAGACCTGTGTAGACCAGGCACCTCCTCTGGGACCTGTGATTTCAGCCCCACTCCCACTCCCACCCCCTTCCACTCTCCACCCTCCTGTCCCCTTCACCCCTCCCACCCCTCTCCAAACCCAAGGAACCAACATGGTGCCACCAGAATCATATAGCTTGTCACCCCACAGTATATCTTAGACACAGACACAGAGTTGGAGCAATCAAGAAGCGCCTTTTTTGAAAAACAGCATGCTGGACAAGAAGGAGACTATATCCTTTCCAAAGATCTTCGCTGTCGATGAATCAGGAATACAGTAACAAGCAAGATTTCCATTAAGAGAGCAGCAGGGGATGACTTCCAGTATCCATGCAGCCGTGGACTCACTGTAATGATGAAGCGTCTCATAGAATACTACCCAATGCTGCGGGACAGATCTACAACCAGTGGAGCTGAGTGGGTATGTCACTACTCAGGTATTCCACACGTTTCCAAACGCAGCACTGTTTGGGGGGGTAGTACCAGCAGAAACATTGGTATTCATTTCAGTCTACATTTTCAAATGTTAATTGACCGGGTTTGTTATGTTTTCTGGCATCAGAAACTATTGATAGCCTACAGAACCAGTCGAGACATTATACAACTCAACAGGAGATGTACAAAACGAAGGCCAGATGTATTCATTTTAAGTAGGCCTATGCTTCCTTAGCCTGGTTAACACCAGACCAAATCTCAAATGAGATACGGTGTGGGAACTGAGCAGCGTCAGAAGCCATAGCAGGGACAGGGGTAAACTACTTCGGGCAAATGTAAAACAGTGAGCTCGCGAGAATTTGGTCTGGTAGTAACCAGGCTAATGCTTCCTATGCCTCCAGCTAAATAGACAGACACAGTCATACACTGTCTGTCTGTCTGTCTGTCTGTCTGTCTGTCTGTCTGTCTGTCTGTCTGTCTGTCTGTCTGTCTGTCTGTCTGTCTGTCTGTCCGTCCGTCCGTCCGTCCGTCCGTCCGTCCGTCTGTCTGTGTCAGGTTATGGATGAACTCCCGCTTCATACCTGAACTGAAGACCCGCTGGGGGACCTTTTACAACAAAGCACAGTTTTATGGAGTGTTCAAAAAGGTCATGAAGCCACCGCTGCTGGACAAAGGTAATTAGTGGCTCTGTTGACAATGGAGAATCCCCATGAACGTAGTAATGTTTGTTTAAATAACTGGCTGCTGTAAATCAAAATGAGACTATTTTCGTTTTTAACAGTGAAGCACTCAATCGCCATGATAAAGGCTTTGCCAGATATGTTCCCATCACCTGTGGCTCCATCGAAGAAGTTAGGACATGAAAGTGAGGCTATGCTTCACATGCTTGAGGTAAGAAATGTGTTAGTGTATTGGAATTTTTTATTTTACTTGACCATAACATACAAAGGTTGTGAATTGTTTTTGTGGTCGTATTTGTTTTTGTCTTTGTGTTTGTGTCAGTCTGCAGAAGACCCCAACACCTTTCTTCAGGCGATACCACTCTTCAGCCCTGTCGTGATTGCCTGCGTAACCAACTGCTTACTGGCTATTGGAACCATGCCTGTGCTGACCTTCCCAAAAGAGGACATCTATGCCAGCGTGATGTATCTCATGGTGTGTCATTACGCCTTTCACCTCACATATCCTAAGTGCATTGTGACACTCCTCTCTGTGCTGCAGACAGAAGTCCTGTCGGACACCATCCACGTCCGGGATATGATGGTGCCTCTCGGACACCATCCACGTCCGGGATATGATGGTGCCTCTCGGACACCATCCACGTCCGGGATATGATGGTGCCTCTCGGACACCATCCACGTCCGGGATATGATGGTGCCTCTCGGACACCATCCACGTCCGGGATATGATGGTGCCTCTCGGACACCATCCACGTCCGGGATATGATGGTGCCTCTCGGACACCATCCACGTCCGGGATATGATGGTGCCTCTCGGACACCATCCACGTCCAAGAAATGATGGTGCCTCTCGGACACCATCCACGTCCGGGATATGATGGTGCCTGTCGGACACCATCCACGTCCGGGATATGATGGTGCCTGTCGGACACCATCCACGTCCGGGATATGATGGTGCCTCTCGGACACCATCCACGTCCAGGAAATGATGGTGCCTCTCGGACACCATCCACGTCCGGGATATGATGGTGCCTCTCGGACACCATCCACGTCCGGGATATGATGGTGCCTCTCGGACACCATCCACGTCCGGGATATGATGGTGCCTCTCGGACACCATCCACGTCCGGGATATGATGGTGCCTGTCGGACACCATCCACGTCCGGGAAATGATGGTGCCTGTCGGACACCATCCACATCCGGGATATGACTTCTTCAAATAAAAAGGCTATGGCCGATTGGAAAAAGTTCATTACTGACTAGGTTTGCACGATTACATTTTTTAAATTTCCAACCCGATAACAGAACTGGGTGTAAACCGATCCGATAATAAATAGGCGTTTGTTGTTTATTATAAGAAGGTTTAAAGAAAGCACTGCTACGTTTGTTATCTTACATTTTCATTTTCACCTTGACCACCAAGAAATTAGATTCGTTCTTTCTTTAAGCAAGCCAATCTCATCTCTAGTAGTAATATAAGTACATTTATCTTAGCACAATATGCTATTTTTCTGTTCTGTTGGTAAATAATTGTACTTATTTTAAGTAATATTTCCCTCATTTTCTTTCTTTTTTTTTCTTTTTTTTTTGAGAGCTGACTTTTTGCAGTGTGTTAATTTGTATTGTTTATTATACTTTTGTTATTATCTTCTTTACTTGTTTTGGCAATGTAAACATATGTTTTCCCATGCCAATAAATGAATTGAGAGAGAGAGAGAGACAGAGAGAGAGAGAGAGAGAGAGAGACAGAGAGAGAGAGAGAGAGACAGAGAGAGAGAGAGACAGAGAGAGAGAGAGAGAGTTGGATAGAGAGAGATAGAGAGAGAAAGTGGATGGAGAGAGAGAGAAAGGATAGAAAGAGAGAGAGATATGGACAGAGAGAGAGATGGATAGAGAGAGCGAGCGAGAGAGAGAAAGTGGATGGAGAGAGAGAGAAAGGATAGAAAGAGAGAGAGAGAGAGAGAGAGAAAGAGAGAGAGAGAGAGAGAGAGAAAGAGAGAGAGAGAGATGAAGAGTGGAAAGAGAGAGGGATAGATAGGGAGAGAGACAGAGTTTGGATGGAGAGAGGGCCTCCACATGTAAGTCGTGACTAGTGGATGAGGCATCAGTAGGAGGATCTGACTAGCACTCAGCAGCTTACATAACACACTAGATAGAGCTTTGGTGATTATAGGTGTACAGGTCAACTCTCTCTAACACCTCTGCAAAACATGTGTGTGTGTGTGTGTGTGTGTGTGTGTGTGTGTGTGTGTGTGTGTGTGTGTGTGTGTGTGTGTGTGTGTGTGTGTGTGTGTGTGTGTGTGAGAATGTGTGTGTATGTTTGTGAGTTCTTGTGTGTGTGTCCATGTGTGTGCGTGCGTTTGTGTGTGGTTGAGTGTGTTCATTCAAGAGAGAAAGAAAGACAGAGAGTTGTGTGTATTTTGACAGTGTGTGTGGGTGTGCGTAGCACCCCCGAAAAACATATTTTACACCGATAGCTGCAGCAGAAGCGAAATCCTTCATCCACAGTGTCGCGTTTTGCCTGACAAGAAGACCCATAAGTGTGTGTGCTGAGCAATTTCAAACTCTACCAGCATCGGAATTAGACATTCATCCATGTTTCTGAAACGTCAAATTTCAAAGTTGTTCTAAACGTAACATTTCAAAGTGTTTAAGGTAAATCTTAGGCATTAACTCTGCTTTTTAAAGGTTAAGGTTAAAATAAGCCATTTAACTCTGCATTTTAAAGGTTAGGGTTAAAATAAGCCATTCATTCCAAATGCTGAAGATTAAGTATTAACTCAGAAGGGTTAAGGTTTGGGATAGACTTAAAAGGAAAATATCAAAAACAACTTTCTATTGCAACCTTTGGAATCAGAGACAGATGCTTATTCCCATCCATCATCCCTGTCCACAACACCGTAGCAAAACCCAAACCTACTTGAAGGTAACAGCGCTCATTGTTGCCCCTAGTGGCCGGGTTCCACGTCATCTCCCGACATCCTCAGACATGGATGGATGTCGAATACTCACTTGTATCATGGGTGACCTGCCTGTTCAAACCACCAAGCACACTCCAAGCCCAAAATATTTACCTCACACCATGTCTTGTCTCTACTGAGAGCATATAGTGATGGATAATTAAAAGACAATCAATATTTATTATGATAAACTTTAGCTACGATGACAGGTGGGAGACTGCCAAAGGTTCAGGATAATTGAAGTTCGAGTGAGGATTATAAGCACACTGTGTATTTGTGTGTGTGTGTGTGTGTGTGTGTATGTGTGTATGTGTCCAGATGGTAAAATGCGAGCAGTACTCAGTTTTGGCCTTCTGTCAGTTCATCCCCCGTACGCCTCATGATTTACCCATGATGCAGCCTGCCTGATCGTCAGTTAGCAGACACACACACACACACACACGCAAACGCATACACACACACGGACACATACAAACCTTCTGTCTGGAACACAGACAGCAAATCAAGCACCAAAACCATTTGAAGGCAGAATGCAGTCAGAAACTTGATTTCCCTGTGTTGTATATCTATTTCCACACTGTGGATGGAATAATACTGTGAAATTGTGAAAATGATGATAATGCCCTTTTAGTGTAAGAGCTGTTTGAAGAGACCAGCTGAAATGTCTGCCTGTTTTGGTGGGATGGAGTTTTGGCCTTCCATGGTGATGTCACAATGCTGTAAATTAGTTCATAGACCAATAAGAAAGAGAATTCCAAACCTTTCTGCCGATAACAGTTCCTGTTTTCCCCCTTCCCACTCTGACCAGTCCTAGTAAAATTCTTGCTTGAGAAATTGCTCTGTGCTAAGAAGCTATTTTTGTTTATTTTTCAACGTTATAATTGAAAACTATCACAGTAAGGTACTTAATTGTTACCCAGAAATGATTGGATATTGAGATAAAAACAACTGCATTGAACCTTTAAAAAGTAGAATACCGCGTGATGGTTGGATTTGGTGTGGTGATGGTACATTTCTGTAGCTAATAGTTGATATCAATAGGCTGGTTTGTCAGGCCCAGGACATCTCTGTAAACAACATCTATCATAAGTGTTAGCAGGGTTGGGGAGAAACAGATTACATGTTACATGAAAGGGATTCCAAAAAAACGGTAACTGTAATTCGTTACGTTACCAGCAAAAATATTGTAATCAGATTAAAAGACACTTTTGAAAAACTAGATGATCACTTCGAGGATTACTTTTAAATTCAGAAAGGATGTTTGCAAAACAATGACACTTCTCTATTTTCTCAATGATGTTCAAATAAACATTGGAAAATCAAATCAAATTGTATTTGTTACATGCGTTGACAGTGAAAGCCCTTAACCAACAATGTTGTTTAAGAAAAATAGGTGTTAAGTAAAAACTAGATAAGTAAAAAAGAAAAATAACAAATTATTAAAGAGCAGCAGTAAAATAACAATAGCGAGACTACTAATAAACAAAGAGTAGCAGCAGTGTAAAAGAGGGGGGATGAGAATGCAAATTATACAGGGGGCACCAGTACAGAGTCAATGCGCAGGGGTACGGGTCAGCCGAGGTAATTGAGGAAATATGTACTTGTAGGTAGGGGTAATGTGACTATTCATAAATAATAAACAAAGAGTAGCAGCAGTGTAAAAGAGGGGGGATGAGAATGCAAATTGTCGGGGTAGCCATTTGGTTAACTGTTCAGGAGTCTTATGGCATGGGCATAGAAGCTGTGCAGGTTAAAGTTTGTTCAACCTGAAAGAGACTGATCACAAGTCCGAGACCACTATGATGACACAACAAATGGGATTAATACATCGTGGGAAAAGAGCAGGAATATGCTTTTGTAGGCTACAGTCCAAGCTGTGTCTTCCAATGGTGCGACTGCTGTCGGCGTCCAAAGATTATCCAACTTGAATAAACGCTTGGAGGTAAGGATGAAAGCAGTGGTGTTGTCTACGGCGATACAGATATCACTTATTATTGATATCTACACAGCGCATTGATGTGAATCACACTGCTGCTCTCTCATTTAGCTATTTGTGCCTCACAGGTTGTGGTTGTTGAGGATGGCTGTTCACAAATCTAAATGGGGATTTGAACACAATAATGGTTGAATTCAAGAAGTTTAAGCTGCCTATCAATCATTGTTTTTTAAACCAGTGAAGAATGCGCTCTTACAACAGCAGCATCCTATGGAATAAAAGTGGTTATTTTATTGCTCAATCAAATTCGCACATTTGAAAGAATTAAATGGGCAATATGTAGTTGCTACATCCATTTTTGGACATATTAATTATATATATACACACTACCGTTCATAAGTTTGGGGTCACTTAGAATTTTCCTTGTTTTTTGGGGGGGTTTCTCACATGGAATAGCCTTCATTTCTCAGAACAAGAATAGACTGGCGAGTTTCAGAAGAAAGTTCTTTGTTTCTGGCCATTTGGAGCCTGTAATCGAACCCACAAATGCTGACACTCCAGATACTCAACTAGTGTAAGAAGGCCAGTTTTATTGCTTCTTTAATTAGAAAAACAGTTTTCAGCTGTGCTAACATAATTGCAAAAGGGTTTTCTAATGATCAATTAGCCTTTTTAAAACAATAAACATGGATTAGCTAACACAACGTGCCATTGGAACACAGGAGTGATGGTTGCTGATAATGGGCCTCTGTACGCCTATGTAGATATTCCATTTAAAAATCAGCCGTTTCCAGCTACAACAGTCATTTATAACATTAATTAAAACCTTTTGAGGGCATGGCAGATTTACGCCCCCTTTGGAGAAATTGGGTACCCCTAGTAAACTGAAAAAAAAAATATAAAAAATTGCTAATATATGCATATAATAATTATTATTGGATAGAAAACACTCTAAAGCTTCTAAAACCGTTGGAATTATGTCTGTAAGTATAGCAGAACTCACAGGGCATGCATTCTTCCAAACTAGTTTTTGTGGCCATGAAAGTTGGAGCAACTTTGACGTCATGGCCCCCACCCTTCCCGACCACTTATGGATCTGGGGACACTTTCCATCTCTTCCACTAGATGTCCTCTTTCTTTGGAGCGTTCAATCGTTCAAATCGCGCGAGAATTGGCCCTATAGGAGTGATTGGAGTAAGTGTCGCGATAAAAAAACCTGTGCGTTAGGGCGCGAATTGGTCACAGCCATTCCTTTGTTCCAGCACTCCTGGGAAGAGCAAACGATGCCCGGTTGAATTGAAGTTTGTTTTGCACGTCTAAAACATTATAAAGCTTGCTTCTGCACTTAGTTTGACCTGTTTAGTCGACATATAATGTGTAATTTTGAAGTTTTGATGCGCAACTTATCCGGACCGGAGGACGTTTTGGGTGCATTTCAGCTGATGTTATTAGCAGTAGCTAATACAAAGACGCAAGACTTGAAACCAAACGATGTATTGGGTAAGTATGAACCCTTCCAGAACATTCTGAACGAAGACCATCGAAGGTAAGGGAATATTTATGCTTAAATCTGTGTTTCTGTTGACTCCAACATTACGTGGAAATGTAGCTTGGAACTGAGCGCTGCCTCAGCATATGAAATAGTGTGCGATTTCTGTAACGTTAAAAATAAATCTAACACAGCGGTTGCATAAAGAAGCAGTGTATCTTTCTAACTATATGTAGAACATGTATATTTAGCCAAAGTTTATGATGTCTATTTACGTTATCTTGCCGAGCTACCTAGATTTCCTGCGGGCATTTTTGAGTAATTTCTGAACATGAGTACACTGTAAATGGACATTTATGGATATATATGGCATATTATTGAAAAAAAAAAAATGTACTGTGTAACATGTCCTATCACTGTCATCTGATGAAGATTTTCAAAAGGTTAGTGAGCGATTTATTTTTTAATCCTGCTTTTATAATTTTATATTTTCTGGGACAAAATGGCTGCCGCTTGTCTTTGTTTCGGTGGTGGTCTAATATAAATGTGTGGTGTGTTTTCGCCGTAAAACATTTTAAAAATCTGACATGCTGGGTAGATGAACAAGGTGTTTATCTTTCATTTGAGCTATTGGACTTGTTAATGTGTGGAGGTTAAATATTTCTAAGAATATTTTTGCGTTCCATGCGCCACCGTTTGAGCTGAACGGGGGGGAGGGTGTTCCTCCAGAGGAACTCCTGGCATCAACAGGTTTTAACAATGTCTACACTGTATTTCTGATTAATTTGATGTTATTTTAATGGACAAAAAGTGTGATTTTCTTTAAAAAACAATGACATTTCTAAGTGACCCCAAACTTTTGAATGGTAGTGTATACAGTTGAAGTCGGACGTTTACATACACTTAGGTTGGAGTGATTAAAACTCAATTTTCAACCACTGCACAAATTTCTTGTTAACAAACTATCGTTTTCAAGTCGGTTATGACACTATCTACTTTGTGCATGACACAAATCATAATAATTCACTGTATCACAATTCCAGAAGTTTACATACACTAAGTTGACTTTGCCTAATAAACAGCTTGGAAAATTCCAGAAAATTATGTCATGGTTTTAGAAGCTTCTGATAGGCTAATTGACATAATTTGAGACAATTGGAAGTGTACCTGTGGATGTATTTCAAGGCCTACCTTCAAACTCAGTGCCTCTTTGCTTGACATCATGGGAAAATCAAAAGAAATCAGCCAGGACGCATGACTTTCAACATTCGTCTCTCCCAAGCTCGAATGGGGGTTGTAGCGATGAGACAAGATAGTAGCTACTAACAATTGGATACCACGAAATTGGGGAGAAAAGGGGGTCAAATTCACACAAAAAACTAAAAAAGGGAGAGGCTTGCAAGCGAACACCATCCCAACCGTAAAGCAAGGGGGTGACAGCATCATGTTGTGGGGGTGCTTTGCTGCAGGAGGGACTGGTGCACTTCACAAGAGGAAGGAACATTTTGAGGAAGGAAAATTATGTGGATATATTGAAGCAACATCTCAAGACATCAGTCAGGAAGTTAAATCTTGGTCGCAAATGGGTCTTCCATATTGACAATGACCCCAGGCATACTTCCAAAGTAGTGGCAAAATGGCTTAAGGACAACAAAGGCAAGGTATTGGAGTGGCCATCACAAAGCCCTGACGGCAATCCTATAGAAGATTTGTGGGTAGAACTGAAAAAGTGTGTGCGAGCAAGGAGGCCTACAAAACCGACTCAGTTATACCAGCTCTGTCAGGGGGAATGGGTCAAAATTCATCCAACTTATTGTGGGAAGCTTGTGGAAGGCTCCCCGAAACTTTTGATCCAAGTTAAACAATTTAAAGACAATGCTACCAAATACTAATTGAGTGTATGTATACTTCTGACCCACTGGGGATGTGATGAAAGAAATAAAAGCTGAAATAAATCATTCTCTCTACTATTAGACATCAAAACTATGAAATTCCACAAATGGAATCATGTAGTGACCCAAAAAATGGTAAACAAATCTAAATATATTTTATATTTGAGATTCTTCAAATAGCCACATGTTGCCTTGATGACAGTTTGTCATACTCTTGTCATTCTCTCAACCAGCTTCATGAGGTAGTCACCTGGAATGCATTTCAATTAACAGGTGTGCCTCTGAAAAGTTAATTTGTGCAATTTCTTTCCTTCTAAATGCGTTTTAGCCAATCAGTTGAGTTGTGACAAGGTATACATAAGATAGCCTTATTTGGTAAAATACCAAATCCATATTATTTCAAGAACAGCTCAAATAAGCAAAGAGAAACAACAGTCCAGCAGTACTTGAAGACATGAAGGTCATTCAATATGGAAATTTCAATAACAAGCGCTATGATAAACTGGCTCTCACGAGGACCGCAACAGGAATGGAAGAACCAGAATTACTTCTGCTGCAGATTATACTTTTATTACAGTTACCAGCCTCAGAAATTGCAGCCCAAATGAATGCTTCACATAGTTCAAGTAACAGACACTTCTCAACATCAACTGTTCAGAGGAGACTGTGTGAATCAGGCCTTCATGGTCGAATTGCTGCAAAGAAACCACTACTAAAGGACACCAATATAAGAAGAGACTCGCTTGGGCCAAGAAACACAAGCAATTTTATTTTCTATTTATTTTACTTTTATTTAACTAGGCAAGTCAGTTAAGACAAATTCTTATTTTCAATGACAGCCTAGGAACAGTGAATTAACTGCCTTGTTCTGTGGCAGAACAACAGATTGTTACCTTGTCAGCTCTGGGAATTTATCTTGCAACCGTTCAGTTACTAGTCCAACGATCTAACCACTAGGATACCTGCCGCAATGGACATTAGACCAGTGGAAATCTGTCCTTTGGTCTGGAGTCCAAATTTGAGATTTATGATTCCAACCGCTGTGTCTTTGTGAGACGAGGTGTGGGTGAACGGATGATCTCCGCATTTGTAAATCCCACCTTGAAGCATGGAGGAGGTGTATGGTGTGGGGGTGCTTTGCTGTTGACACTGTCTGTGATTTATTTAGAATTCAAGGCACACTTAATCAGCATGGCTCCCTCAGGACTCTGCCGCGATACGCCATCCCATCTGGTTTGGGCTTGGTGGGACTATCATTTGTTTTCAACAGGACAATGACGCAACAAACCTCCAGGCTGTATAAGAGCTATTTTACCAAGAATGAGAGTGATGGAGTGCAGCATCAGATGACCTGGCCTCAACAATCCCCCGACCTCAACCAAATTCAAATTCAAATGTATTCATAAAGCCCTTCTTACATCAGCTGATATCTCAAAGTGCTGTATAGAAACCCAGCCTAAAACCCAAAACAGCAAGCAATGCAGGTGTAGAAGCACTGAGATCCCGCTAACGGGATCGATATGACAACAGCCAGTGAAAGTGCAGTGCGCCAAATTCAAATGAACAGAAATCCCATAATAGAAATTCCTCAAACATACAAGTATTTTACACCATTTTAAAGATACACTTGTTGTTAATCCCACCACAGTGTCCGATTTCAGAAAGGCTTTAAGACGAAAGCAAACCAAACGATTATGTTAGGTCAGAGCCAAGTCACAAAAAAACAGCCATTTTTCCAGCCAAAGAGAGGAGTCACAAAAAGCAGAAATAGAGATAAATTAATCACTAACCTTTGATGATCTTCATCAGATGACACTCATAGGACTTCATGTTACACAATACATATATGTTTTGTTCAATAAAGTTCATTATTATATCAAAAAATCTCAGTATACATTGGCACGTTATGTTCAGTAGTTCCAAAACATCCGGTGATTTTGCAGAGAGCCACATCAATTTACAGAAATACTCATAATAAACATTGATAAAAGATACAACTATTATGCATGGAATTATAGATACACTTCTCCTTAATGCAACCGCTGTCAGATTTCAAAAAAGCTTTAATGAAAAAGCACACCATGCAATAATCTGAGTACAGCACTCAGAGACCAAAACAACCCAAACAGATATCTGTCATGTTGTGTAGTCAACAGAAGTCAGCCATAGCATTATAAATATTCACTTACCATTGATGATCTTCATCAGAATGCACTCCCAGGAATCCCAGTTCCACAATAAATGTTTGTTTTGTTCGATAATGTCCATCATTTATGTCCAAATACCTCCTTTTTGTTTGTGTGTTTAGCCCAGTAATCCAAATTCACGACGCGCGATCACTAGGTGCAGACGAAAAGTCAAAAAGTTCCGTTACAGTCCGTAGAAACATGTCAAACGATGTATAGAATCAATCTTTAGGATGTTTTTAACAAAAATCTTCAACAATGTTCCAACCAGAGAATTCCTTTGTCTGTAAAAATGCAATGGAACTCAAGCTAACTATCACGTGAAAGTGCATGGCCAGCTCATGCCTTTCTGCCAGACCTCTGACTCAATCCCCTCTCATTCGCCCCCACTTCAAAGTAGAAGCATCAACCAAGGTTCTAAAGACTATTGACATCTCGTGGAAGCCTTAGGAAGTGCAATATGATACTGTGTATTCAATAGGGAATGAGTTGAAAAACTACAAACCTCAGATTTCCCACTTCCTGGTTGGATTTTTTTCTCAGGTTTTTCCCTGCCATATGAGTTCTGTTATACTCACAGACATCATTCAAACAGTTTTAGAAACTTCTGAATGTTTCTATCCAAATCTACTAATAATATGCATATATTAGCAACTGGGCCTGAGTAGCAGACAGTTTACTCTGGACACCTTATTCATCCAAGCTACTCAATACTGCTCCCAGCCATAACAAGTTAAACTTTGGACCAGTAGTGTATATATTTGGCCAGCTATGTAAACTTAAACATTGATTTATCCTGCAATAGAAGTCCTTAAATGTATAGTATACATTTTTGTCTTCTTGTAATGCCTCTTAAGAGCAAAGTAATCTAAAAGTAACGGAATGTAATCAGATAACGTTACTGAGTTTGTGTAATCCAAAGGTTTCGTTACTGACTACAATTTTGGACAGGTAACTACTGTAGTAACTGTAATGGATTACATTTGGAAAGTAAACTACCCAACCCCGAGTGTTAGTTAATGTACAACATGGTATAATTACAGTACATCTCTACGCTTTTTAGGATAGTAAAACAACTCGGACATTAATTGTTTCCTTTTCAGGTGTTAATTGCCACACAGAATGTGCTCTAATGAACAACAAGCAAAAACAGTTCAGGATCGTCACTTATTATCCATTATCCATTACAGATATTTAGTCCAGTAGAAACATGCAGCCTACTAAACCACATGGGTATTTTACAATTCAGAATCATATTTATTGTATACCACAGTATCATTTTCTTGTATATTCTTAGAAGCTAATTATGTAAGAACTACTGCATGCACTGCATATATTGATACATACTGTAGATACAGTTTCTACTGTAGATAGGTACTGTAAATACTTACACTATAGATCGTGTAAATAAATACTGTTGATATTTGTATTATTTATTAACCTTTATTTTACCAGGTAAGTTGACTGAGAGCACATTCTCATTTACAGCAATGACCTGGGGAATAGTTACAGAGGAGAGGAGGATGAATGAACCAATTGGAAGCTGGGTTAGGTGGTCATGATGGTATGAGGGCCAGATTGGGAATTTAGCCAGGACACCAGGGTTAACACCCCTACTCTTACGAAAGTGCCATGGGATATTTACTGACCAAAGAGTCAGGACACCAGTTTAACGTCCCAGCACCCTACACAGGGCAATGTTCCCAATAACTTCCCTGGGACACTTTTTTTAGACCAGAGGAAAGAGTGCCTCCTACTGTTCCTCCAACACGACTTTGAAGAGCATCTGGTCTCCCATCGAGGGACCGATGAAGACCAACCCTGCTTAGTTATAGAGGAAAACCAGCAGTGGGAAGCAGGGTGGTATGCTGCTGGCAAGTGGTGTTGGATACTGTAGAAACATACTGTATATATTAGGGCTGACCCCATTTAGTTGACTGGTCGATTGTTTGGTTGATAGGCTGTCAGTAGATAGAGATTTCTTTAGTTGAACAGTCACAATTATTATTATTATTTCATGGTGCACAAGACTTCTGTCTGATTCGCTCCTGTCCCAGTGGACGAATCCATTGGGGAGGCCGCGGGGATGGCACAGTCCATCACTAAGGCATGTGAAACTGAAATCATATACAATTATATTGTGTAAAAATAATGGTGCAACACTAATAAATCTAAGATTATTTTATAACAAATTCGCTTTCTCCCATGTTGGATACAGTCTCTTTCCGCAGTTCTAAAACAATCTTCAGTTCATCGTAGAATTGGTGGCTTTCTCTATGTTGCTATGTGCATAATAGCAACGTTAACCAGCATATTGGGATTGAGAGCAATGCAGAGGCAGCAGCAGCAGAGATGAGGAAACAGCCTGTAACGGCCGGTGGAAGAAGGTGAGGACCAAGGTGCAGCGTGGTACGTGTTCATCTTTTTATTTGGAACTGAACACTGAATACAAAAAACAACAAAGAGAACGACCGAAACAGTTCTGTCTGGTGCAGACACAAAAACAGAAAGCAACTACCCACAAACACAGGTGGGAACAGGCTACCTACGTATGGTTCTCAATCAGAGACAACAATTGACAGCTGCCTCTGATTGGGAACCATACCAGGCCAAACACAGAAATACAACACACAGAACTAAACATAGAATGAAAAACATAGAATGCCCACCCCAACGCACGCCCTGACCAAACCAAAATAGAGACATAAAAAAGGAACTAAGGTCAGAACGAGATAGAGCCCTTGCCTTAGCTTAGTTGTCTAAGACAATTGAGGAAAGAGGAAACCCCAACTTAATTAGGTCTATAATCAACAGCCTAACTGTTAAATGTGCCTTGATTTATAAGTCATCCATATATATCAACCAAAAAATTACAGATCTTCCTTCTGTTGCCTGTTTGAGTGTTTGTTTAATAGCCTACTGATTCCGTGAGCACCAAGCCTCATGCAACGGAAACATGTCTGATAAAGCAATTTCACAGATTCGGCTGTTTTTAATCTTTGCTATGCTGTAATAAAGGCGTTACATTTGTTTGCAATTCACGAATGAGTGCAACTGTTTTTAGTCTGCTGTAATAAAGGCTTTGTGTTTTTTGTTTCTTTTCGTTAGAACAGACTCTCTGGTACACTTATTTATTCAGTAATTACACTGTTCCAATGGTCAGAAAAAAATAATAATATTGTAATCTAAGAGCATCTGATTGGCACACACAATACTCACACAGCGCTTGCTCCTATACCCTCCTTTTTCTGGATCTCCATTAGTTTCCACAACTAAATCAAATGTCTTCCACACATCTGACTTCCCCTTTCCCTCCTGAGCAACCAGTAAACATTTGCCATTTTCAAGTTTATTTTTCACATCCTCTGCTTTCTAGGGAGTTTTTCCTAGTCACCGTGCTTCTACACCTGCATCGCTTGCTGTTTGGGGTTTTAGGCTGGGTTTCTGTACAGCACTTTGTGACATCAGCTGATGTAAGAAGGGCTTTATAAATACATTTGATTGATTGATACTGCAGATACACACTGTAAATACTGTAGATAGATACTGTAGCTATATACTGTAAGTATATACTGTAGATATATACTGTAGATATATACTGTAAATACTGTAGATAGATAATGTAGCTATATACTGTAAGTATATACTGTATATACTGTAGATAGATACTGTAGATATATACTGTAGATATATACTGTAAGTATATACTGTAGATATATACTGTAGATATATACTGTATATACTGTAGATAGATACTGTAGATATATACTGTAAGTATATACTGTAGATATATAATGTAAGTATATACTGTAGATATATACTGTAAGTATATACTGTAGATATATACTGTCGATATATACTGTCGATATATACTGTAGGTATATACTGTAGATATATACTGTATATACTGTAGATAAAATCAAATCAAATCACATTTATTTATATAGCCCTTCGTACATCAGCTGATATCTCAAAGTGCTGTACAGAAACCCAGCCTAAAACCCCAAACAGCAAGCAATGCAGGTGTAGAAGCACGGATAGATACTGAGATAGATACTGTAGATATATACTGTAGATAGATACTGTAGATATATACTGTAGATAGATACTGTGGATATTTACTGTATATACTGTAGATATATACTGTAGATATATACTGTAAGTATATACTGTAGATATATACTGTATATACTGTAGATAGATACTGAGATAGATACTGTAGATAGATACTGTAGATAGATACTGTAGATATATACTGTAGATATATACTGTAAGTATATACTGTAGATATATACTGTAGATATATACTGTATATAGTGTAGATAGAAACTGAGATAGATACTGTAGATATATACTGTAGATAGATACTGTGGATATTTACTGTATATACTGTAGATATATACTGTAGATATATACTGTAGATATATACAGTAGATATATACTGTAGATAGATACTGTGGATATTTACTGTAAATACTGTAGATATATACTGTATATATTGTAGATACTCTAGATACATACTTTTTAAAATTATGTTTTATTTTACCATTATTTTACCAGGTAAGCTGACTCAGAACACATTCTCATTTACAGCAACGACCTGGGGAATAGTTACAGGGGAGAGGAGGGGGATCAATGAGCCAATTGTAAGCTACTGTAGATACATTGTGTAGATAGATACTGCGGATATATACTGTAGATACATACTGTATATACTGTATATATTGTAGATAGAAACTGTAGATATATACTGTAGATACATACTGTATATACTGTAGATACATACTGTATATACTGTAGATACATACTGTAGATATGTACTGTATATACTGTAGATAAATACTGTAGATACGAACTGTATATACTGTAGATACTGTTTATTCTCTATCTAAGTTCAAATTCAGCTCGTCTGATTTCCAGTCTGACGATGGGTTTGGTTGAAACTGAATTGCGACCAGGCTGGAAGACAGCAAAAGCATAGAAGGTAGAGAGATGTTGAGTGAATCCTTTGTTCCCTGTTGCAGCATTATGGCTACACAGATGCTAACCTACAGCAGAGTTGTCAGTGGTCAGTGGTCGGAAAATCCCATGAATTTAAATACAGACTTATAAAGACTGATTCAAAAGATCTAGTAAACCAAGTCTACTCATCTCATAGACCCAAACGCACCAAAAACCCACAGGTAAGAAACACGCACACACACACTCACACACACCGTTCATGTACATGCTTTTAAAACAGAGAGAACAGCTATGCAATGAATGATAAAAACATTGACTTTCATAAAGTTTGTAGGTTACAGGTTACAGATCCAGAGCGATCTAAAGGGGTTGCAAAGGTTAAATTCTGAGATTCTGGAGATGAACCTAAAAACATGGGAACCCAGCCTTAGGCTTTTACAGCTTTCACTGCCCTCAGATCCTCCGCTGTTGCCTGGAAACCAAGCATCATTTATTTTCTTACGTTCTGTCTTCCTATCCGACCATATTATGTGTGGCATTAAACATGATCAGGTGAATGGCTTGGTTAAGAGGAAGTCATAGGAAATCATACAATCACAGAACCAAGTTCTAGGAAGACACACAGTGAGAAAGGTATAGCGGCATGCACCGAGAAAGAGAGAGAAGGTTTTATTGAAACACACACTGCTCTCCTAGCTCCAGACTTTTCTACATTCTCTGTAATAGTCCTACTTCTCTCCTCTGAACTCAACTCTTCAATATCAGAATCTCATCTTTAAAGCAGGCAGGGTTTTCATCCTTGTGATATGCATAAACCCTAATGCCTTAAATTGTCAGGGAGGTTGGATATCAGTTTTAGAAAACATGTCTGCTCACTGTAAGCTGCTCCCACAAGTGCTCTTTAATGAGGATCTAATGCATAGTGCTGAAAGCTTCTGTTAAAGAAAGAAGTGAAAGAGGAGAAGTGGGAGGAAGAGAAGGTGTAGAGAGAAGGGGAAAGAAAGGAGAAGGGGAGAAGGTGAGGTAGAATAAATTGGTGTGAAAGTGTGCTCATAGAGTTGAAGGGCAGTTTTTGAAAGACAACTTCACATTTTCTATTGACCTTTACCACCACACCCACCAGCTCCTCCTCCTCTTCCTCCTCCTCCTCCATCATACATCTCATCCGTTCCATAGCACCAGTCCAGGCTATTCTCACAATACACTCTAGGAGTGTATGTAAACTTTCTATTTCACCAGTAAGGAACATATGAGAACACAATGTGCACTCAGTCTACCCTCCACATTTCTCAGCTCAGTCACTGTGGTGCTCAGTCTACCCTCCACGTTTCTCAGCTCAGTCACTGTGGTGCTCAGTCTACCCTCCACGTTTCTCAGCTCAGTCACTGTGGTGCTCAGTCTACCCTCCACGTTTCTCAGCTCAGTCACTGTGGTGCTCAGTCTACCCTCCACGTTTCTCAGCTCAGTCACTGTGGTGCTCAGTCTACCCTCCACGTTTCTCAGCTCAGTCACTGTGGTGCTCAGTCTACCCTCCACATTTCTCAGCTCAGTCACTGTGGTGCTCAGTCTACCCTCCACGTTTCTCAGCTCAGTCACTGTGGTGCTCAGTCTACCCTCCACGTTTCTCAGCTCAGTCACTGTGGTGCTCAGTCTACCCTCCACGTTTCTCAGCTCAGTCACTGTGGTGCTCAGTCTACCCTCCAACTTTCTCAGCTCAGTCTCTGTGGTGCTCAGTCTACCCTCCACGTTTTTCAGCTCAGTCAATGTGGTGCTCAGCTGGGATCTTTGAACTGGAGAGATAGGAACAGCAAGATTTTAAATCTTTAGTGTCAGAACAAATGCAAACCACATTCTTTGTGGGACAGATATACTGTAAGTCGGGTTGCAAAATCCTGGTAACTTTCCCAAATTCACAGGTTTTCCAGAAATCTTGGTTGGAGGATTCCAGAATGTCCTGCTTATCTTCCAACCAGGATTTCCTAAAAAACTAGGAATTTTGTGACCGTCAGCAGAATTTTTCAACACTAATTGTAAGTCTTCCAATTTCACATTACCTTCTTTCTCTGTCTGTAGGTTAGCCACTGTAGACTTTATAGCTCCAATCTCCATCAGCAAGGAACACATGTCAGGCTGGCAGCTTCTCCCTAAGTCTCCTAGGTCCTCACTCTTAACCCTCTGTACCTCAACATGTTGTATCTCTGAACTGATCTCATTCTCTGTGACTACGTTCTGTGTCTCTGAACTGATCTCATTCTCTGTGACTGTGTTCTGTGTCTCTGAACTGATCTTATGCTCTGTGACTACGTTCTGTGTCTCTGAACTGATCTCTTTCTCTGTGACTGTGTTCTGTGTCTCTGAACTGATCTCATTCTCTGTGACTGTGTTCTGTGTCTCTGAACTGATCTCTTTCTCTGTGACTGTGTTCTGTGTCTCTGAACTGATCTTATGCTCTGTGACTACGTTCTGTGTCTCTGAACTGATCTCTTTCTCTGTGACTGTGTTCTGTGTCTCTGAACTGATCTCATTCTCTGTGACTGTGTTCTGTGTCTCTGAACTGATCTTATTCTCTGTGACTGTGTTCTGTGTCTCTGAACTGATCTTATGCTCTGTGACTACGTTCTGTGTCTCTGAACTGATCTCATTCTCTGTGACCATGTTCTGTATCTCTGCCCCAATCAGACCCAAGCACAGCAACACCAGCAGAGCTACAATATCCCTCATTCTTTACCTGTCCTGGACTAGATCTGTGTGAAATAGCTCTGTTGTGTTTCTCTATGATGTGTCTGTTGTGTCTCTATGGAAATGGGCACCTGTTCAAAGGCACTTATGTACCTAGCAGGAAGTATAATTTGATCATATTTTTAGTAAAATATTCCCTAGTGAACTGATTTTATCTACATGTTTACTGAAAGTCATTACCATGTTCTTATCTTATCTATGGATTTTGATATAATTTGTTTCCTGGAACAATGTTCACATACCCACAAACAGAGAAACATTTATTCTATAGTTCAAAATGAAACCATAGCTAAATATATATATATATATTTAAAATAAAATAGGGATTGATACAATTAAATAATTGAAATAGTGAACTTTCAACAGTCGTATGCATTGCATCATTACACCTTATAGCTTACGCTAATTGACAGTGCTTGTCCCTTGTCCAGGTCCCTTTGTCAAATGTCAGTATATCTGGTGTAGGGACAAGGAGGAACCCTAGCTGTTGGAATTGGGGATGCTGAGGGTGCTGCAGCACCACCCTGTAAAATCAGAATTTTAAAATATAATTAACAAAACATGATTACAAGAAATAATTATAATTATTATTCTTCACAAAAGTAGTGCACTGGGCCTTTACGAGTTCTTTATTAGTAGACCTATATAGCTATCTTTAATATGATCGGATTTGTCTTTCGCTTCTCTACAGAAAATGGGAGCTGTTCAAGGACACTTACAGTACCTTCAGAAAGTATTCACACCCCTTGACTTCTCCCACATTTTGTTGTGTTACAACCTGAATTTAAAATGAATACAATTTAGCTTTTTTTGTCACTGGCCTACACACAATACCCCATAATGTCAAAGTGGAATTATGTTTTTAGAAATGTTTACTAATTAATAAAAAATGAAAAGCTGAAATGTTTTGACCAATAAGTATTCTACCCCTTTGTTTTGGCAAGCCTATATACGTTTAGGAGTAAAAATGTGTTTAACAAGTCACAAAATTGGTTTAATGGACTCTGTGTGCAATAATAGTGTTTAAAATTATTTTTGAATGACTACCTCATCTTTGTACACCACAGATATAGGCCGTGTCTAGACTTGACAGTTCATGCAGCTTTAGTAATATGATCATAGAGTTCTGATCAGTGAATTATGAAAGCGCCATGTACACCTACATGTGTGTATCTACACCTACATGTAAATGTGTCTACTGTGTCCACAGTGTGTCTGAATTCCCTTTTCCCGCTCTATATTCAAATGACTGTATGCATTCTACAGACGGTGGAATAGGCAAAATATGATAATAGCACAACAACAACTGATGGCAGCAGCTAACTATTGTAACTCACTAGCCAGCTAACCTCTGTAGCTAGTTAGCATACAACGCCAAAGGGATTGCAAAGGGTTAGCTTAACTCTAGCCATATAAAATGTGTTTTTTTCTTCTAAATATTACCTAGATGGCTAGCATTTGAGGCCAGCAAAAACGTTGCTCACATGCTAGGCATGTATTTTCTCCAAAGTTATTATGAAAAGGTGCCTTTTGATCCCAAAAACATAAGTTTTCTGGAAGACTTGTGGGAGGGGTGCTGATGACATCGCCCACTGTATTTCAGTAGCCTGATTACTTCCAGACTGAGGAGAAATCCACACACAATGCATCCCTGACCACCTCCTGAACTGGTCTGACAGATGAACACAATCAGACCACAATGAGACTTTTGTGAGTCTAGAACCGTCTTCTCAATGCAGTCTTTGTATTCTGATAGCAGAAGTCACATGTAACTGTCAAATGTTGACACGACCAGATTATCTGTAAGGTCCCTCAGTCGAGCAGTGATTTTCAAACACAGATTCAACCACAAAGACCATTCAGGACTTCCAATATCTCACAAAGAAGGGCACCTATTGGTAGATGGGTAAAATAAAAAAGCAGACATTGAATATCCCTTTGAGCATGGTGAAGTTATTAATTACACTTTGGATGGTGTAATAATACACCCAGTCACTACAACGATAAAGGCGTCCTTCCTAATTCAGTTGCCGGAGAGGAAGAAAACCGCTCAGGGATTTACCATGAGGCCAATGGTGTCTTGAAAACAATTACAGAGTTGTTGGCTGCCATTGGAGAAAACTGAGGATGGATCAACAACATTGTAGTTACTCCACAACACTAACCTAATTGACAGAGTGAAAATAAGGAAGCCTGTACAGAATAAAAATATTCCAAAACAATCAATCTGTTCGCAACAAGGCACTAAAGTAATAGTGGAAAAAATGTGGCACAGCAATTTACTTTTTGTCCTGAATACAAAGTGTTATGTTTAGGGCAAACCAAATACATTAGATTTCTGAGAGCCACTCCTCCCCTCCCTCCCTCCCTCCCTCCCTCTCTCTCTCTCTCTCTCTCTCTCTCTCTCCCTCCCTCCCTCCCTCCCTCCCTCCCTCCCTCCCTCCCTCCCTCCCTCCCTCCCTCCCTCCCTCCCTCCCTCTCTCTCCCTCCCTCCCTCCCTCCCTCCCCTCCCTCCCTCCCATACTCTCCATATTTTCAAGTATAGTGGTGGCTGCATCATGTTATGGGTATGCTTGTAATCATTAAGGACTGGGGAGTTTTTAAGCACAGGTAAAATGCTAGAGGAAGACCTGGTTCAGTCTTCTTTCCACCAGGCACTGGGAGATGAATTCACCTTTCAGCAGGACAATAACCTAAAACACAAGGCCAAATCCACACTGGAGTTGTTTACCAAGAAGTCTGTCAATGTTGCTGAGTGCCCGAGTTACATTGTTGACTTAAATCTGCTTGAAAATCTATGGCAAGACCAGAAAATGGTTGTCTAGCAATGATCAACAACCAATTTGACAGAGCTTGAAGAATGTTGAGAGGAATAATAGGCAGATATTGTACAATCCAGGTGTGGAAAGCTCTTAGGGACTTTCTCAGAAACACTCACCGCTGTAATCGCTGCCAAAGGTGACTCTAACAGGTGCAGTATAGTGAAAACGTATGTAAATTAGATATTTCTGTATTTCATGTTCAATAAATGTAACAACAAAATCTGGAATAAGTCAATGGGTATGAATACTTTCTGATGGCACTTATAGGCACGGAGTATTATTTGATTAGATTATTTAGTAAAATATTCACCAATGAACTGATTTTATCTACAGTGTTTACGGACGTCATCGCCATATCATCTTATCTATGGGTTTTGATATCATTTGTTTCCTGGAACCATGTTCACAGCCACACAAACAAACAAAAATGTATTAAATAGTTTCAAATGAACCCATAGCTAAATCTTTATTTTATTTAATGTATTTTAAATTGTTTTTTACTTAGGGGTACATACAATTAAAACATTGAAATGTTGAACGGCCAACAGTCATATTTTATTTTTCTAGTATAGGGACAGGCAGGAACAAATCCTATTGATTTTGATAAACTATAACACCCTAATGTCAGTATATCTAGTTTACAGTGGCGAAAGCATTCACACCCTTTGGCATTTCTCATATTTTGTTGCCTTACAACCTGAAATTAAAATATATTTTTGGGGGGGTTTGGATCCTTTGATTTACACAACATGCCTACCAATTTGGAGATGCAAAATATTTTTTATTGTAAAACAAACAAGAAATAAGACAACAAAAACTGAAAACCTGAGCGTGCATAACTATTCACCCCCCCCCCAGTCAATACTGCCACCTTTTGCAGCAATTACAGCTGTAAGCCTAAGCTTGGAACATCTAGCCACTGGGATTTTTGCCCCTTCTTCAAGGCAAACTGCTCCAGCTCCTTCAAGTTGGATGGGTACCGCTAGGGTACTGCAATTGTTAAGACATACCACAGATTCTCAATTGGATTGAGGTCTGGGCTTTGACTAGGCCATTCCAAGACATTTAAATGTTTCCCCTATAAACCACTTGAGTGTTGCTTTAGCAGTATGCTTAGGGTCATTGTCCTGCTGGAAGGTGAACCTCTGTCCCAGTTTCAAATCTCTGGAAGACTGAAATAGTTTCCCTCAAGAATTTCCTTGTATTTAGCGCCATCCATCATTCCTTCAATTCTGACCAGTTTCCCAGTCCTGCCGATGAAAAACATCCCCACAGCATGATGTTGCCACCACCATGCTTCGCTGTGAGGATGGTGTTCTTGGGGTGATGGAATGTGTTGGGTTTGCGCCAGACCTAGCGTTTTCCTTGATGGCTAAAAAGCTCAATTATAGTCTCATCTGACCAGAGTATCTTCTTTCATATATTTGGAGAGTCTCCCACATGCCTTTTGGTGAACACCAAACATGTTTGCTTATTTTTTTCTGGCTACTCTTCTGTAAAGCCCAGCTCTGTGGAGTGTACGACTTAAAAAGTGGTCCTATAGACAGATACTCCAATCTCCGCTGTGGAGCTTTGCAGCTCCTTCAGGGTTATCTTAAGTCTCTTTGTTGCTTCTCTGATTAATACCCCCTTTGCCTGGTCGGTGAGTTTGGTGGGCGGCCCACTCTTGGCAGGTTTGTTGTGGTGCCATATTCTTTCCATTTTTTAATAATGGATTTAATGGTGCTCTGTGGGATGTCCAAAGTTTCTGATATTTTTTGATAACCCAACCCTGTTCTGTACTTCTTCAGAACTGTGTCCCTGATATGTTTGGAGACCTCCTTGGTCTTCATAGTGCTGCGTGTTTGGTGGTGCACCTTGCTTAGTGGTGTTGCAGACTCAGAAAAGGTGTATATATACTGAGATCATGTCACAGATCATGTGACACTTAGATTGCACACAGGTGGACTTATTTTACTAATTATGTGACTAATTGGTTGCACCAGATCTTATTTAGGGGCTTCAACTTACAAGATGTAATGCAGCAAAATAGGAAAAATGCCAATGGGGTGAATATTTTGCAAGGCACTATAGTTGACTTGCATCTGCACCGTTAGAATAAATCATACAGTATGCAGTGTATATATAGAATAACATTATGTACAATTAGTCCACTAATGACAGCACTTTAATAACCCTCCTTATGTTCTCTTGCCCTACCTTATTGAGTGAATAGCAGAATGCCATCGAAGTGGCAGAAATTGCTGAAATTGTCATAGAGCCATGATCCCGCCCACATATGGACATAGACCTCATCTCCTCTCTCCAACTGCCCTGTGATGCCATTAGATCCATTAGCTGACCAGCATCAAAACCACCAGCAATAGTTACTAGTGTTTGCTCATTCTTAAACAGAGATGCATGAATTTAATAGTGATGATAGTAAGTAAAGGGGTCCACTCCATGCACTGGTGCTGTAAAAATACCTGCAGAAGATGAAGAACAGTGAGAGATGAGTACAGAGTTACAGACATACGAGTACAGAGTTACAGACATACGAGTACCGAGTTACAGACATACGAGTACAGAGTTACAGACACGAGTACAGAGTTACAGACATACGAGACACGGAGTTACAAACCTACGAGCACAGAGTTACAGACATACGAGTACAGAGTTACAAACCTACGAGTACAGAGTTACAAACCTACGAGTACAGAGTTACAGACATACGAGTACCCAATGTGCAATAATAGATGATATGAGCACACAGAGGCTGGGTTTGCACAGGCAGCCAAACTGATCGTTTCCAATTTTAGGAATTCCAGGATTGTGTGTCACCATGTTGGAAATCATTTTTCTGAAACTGATGAAAATTCCTTTGGAACGTCAACATGCATGACGTCAGATGTAATCAAGGTCAAACTTGAAAGAGCTCTAACTAGTTTGTTCTTTCAATTACACTCAATCTGATTGATCTACAATAATTAATTACAGAAAGTGAGTAAATGTTACGTTTAGTAAACTTTGAGTAAGTTGTACTCAATTAGTTTAGAAGATATACCGAGTACGGGTTCTGTAGTTGCTATGCAAGCATTAGAATTTCAGCAAGCTTTTTGTATCGACAACAGAGGTCAGAATTCATGGGGGGTTTTCTGTCTCTTAATGAACCTTAATATAAAGAGACTACAGTGAGAGCACTCCATCTCCTCAGACACACTCAATCCACTTCGTATTCCTCTATTGCCTCAAAATGACAGACATTCCTGTTGACTCCTTTCCAGTGTTTGCCCCAAAATGGCGGTGCAGCACTTCAACCAGTTGCGTCGCAACCCCATCTGTTTAGAGGACACTCCATCGCACTGCGTGGGTTTAAGCTCAAGTCGACCTTATTTGTCACCATTTCGAGATTAGTGAGTCACATAATTGGGTTGATCTTAGCCAACAGCTCTAGGGATTTGAAACTCCTTGAATTGAAAAGTTTTGACTGTGTTTCTTACTACTAACGGTGATAAGTTCTCTCATCTGTTTACCTGTATTTTACCTTAGAAAAGTTGGTTAGGTATTAATACAACAAACGGCCATTACCAACACAAATACTATACACAGTTTGAAGATCGAGTTCTAAGTTCTATTATTATGGTATGGAAGCATCAAATGTATTAAGTGGGACAGGGTAGTTGATTATTTAAAATGAAAAACAAAGTATTATATGAAACAGTAGCTGTAATGAAGTCAGAGTAAAGAGCTGAAGATATGAGGGAGCCGTTGATTTGAATAGTTTCCAGGGTGGTGACTAAGAGATGGTTTTCATTAGTTAAAATGAGATCTGAAAGCTAAGGGGAATTCCCTCTATGGGAAGGGGAAATCTCACACGCACACACACACACACACACACACACGCACACACACACGCACACACACACACACACACACACACACACACACACACACACACAGTCATGCACACACACACACACACACACACACACACACACACACACACACACACACACACACACACACACACACACACACAGTCATGCACACACACACACACACACACACACACACAGTCATGCACACACACACACACACACACACACACACAGTCATGCACACACACACACACACACACACACACACACACACACACAGTCATGCACACACGCACACACACACGCACACGCACACACACACACACATTTTTACTTTCATGTCAATGTAATGTATATCAGTGCATTAATTGCATTGCGTTCATTTGAAAGTCTCACTTTCAGTCGTCGTCTTTCGAAGGGACCCTTGAATATTACACATTTTGGTAAACCATATAAGGAAGGCTAGGAGAGGGGTGTTTGTGGTGGAGGGGTAATGGCAGTTTGTGGCACTGTTTCCTCTAAATCAGACCACCACTCTCTGTTTCTCACCATGGAAAAGCCCCCTGAACCACCCAGCCATTCCTTTTCTATTGAACATAACACTCCTAACACCAAACAGTTGCCTTACTGACTTTTGTCTCATTTGTTTTGTATAAAAATCACAAATGGGACCATCCCTTCCTTTGTTTGGGGAAAGGCACTAATGAAATGATCAGCTCATTGTCGCATATCAATACGATTTACTATCTGTCATACGTTCCACTTTGTGTGCGATAAATATTAGATTATCATTGATTACATTGAATTTATTCAGTTATTGTCTCTCTTTTAACTACAAATGGTTAAAAGAGAGTAAAAATGTTCCCTGACAGAAAGCAAGTAATACATCTTTGACTGTTTTTTTTGGGGGGGGGTTGCTTCTTTACTGGGCAACAATGACAAAGACATTTGTAAATGTAGCCATTTGCACAACAGAAAAATACCAAAATCCACCAAGACATGTTTAGTTTGTGTGGTAAAGTGTAGACGTCCGTATGCATCACCCTGCATCATGCCTTCCTAATCACCACGGTATGTTTTCATTGTAAACACACCCCTAAACAAAGCAGGTGTAGCGAATTTCAACTAGCTAGTCTGAGCTAGCTTAGCATCGCACGGTGATGGCATCTTCCCTAAAAAAAATGTAATACTGTTGCCTTGGATTTCATAGGTCAATATTGGTGCTTCATTAAGGATTACTGTATATGCTGTTGTGAGTAGGGTGTCAAATCCCAAAGCAGAATGGTGTACGTTGCACATGGAAGCAGTTATAGTAAAATAACAGTCACCAATGCAGGGAAAGTCTTGCTGCAGTTTGTCCACTCTCATCTCCACCATGGGGCGTGAGGGTATAACACTGTTCTGTTCATAAGGTGGCCTACAGCGAAAACATGGCCAATGGGTGAGCAAGACTCGTCACCATTTACCGGTAAGAGTGCAGGACGGAAGAAGGGATGGGTTTGGGGGAAATTATGGTTTGCATAGTTATGGGGGGGGGGGGGGGGGTGGTTTACCATGTGGAAGGAGGGGCGTTGTTAACGTTCATGGTTAGTCTTTGAGAAAATCCATCAGACCACTGTCTATGCAAGAAAGTCCCATAAAGTCATGTTCACTGACTGTTTTGCTACCAGTGGTACTATCTGTAAAAGCATCAGAAGTCCTTTTAAAATACATGTATATTCTAACCTGTAGAATACATACACACATGCACACACACATCACAATGAAACTATTGTTTTTATTCTTGGGGAGTAGTCATACATGCCTATCTAGTCACGCATTATCCGTTTAGTTTGCTGTCAGGAGTAACATTATCCGTTTAGTTTGCTGTCAGGAGTAACATTATCCGTTTAGTTTGCTGTCAGGAGTAACATTATCCGTTTAGTTTGCTGTCAGAAGTAACATTATCTGTTTAGTTTGCTGTCAGGAGTAACATTATCCGTTTAGTTTGCTGTCAGAAGTAACATTGACCGTTTAGTTTGCTGTCAGAAGTAACATTATCTGTTCAGTTTGCTGTCAGAAGTAACATTATCCGTTCAGTTTGCTGTCAGAAGTAACATTATCCTTTTAGTTTGCTGTCAGAAGTAACATTATCCTTTCAGTTTGCTGTCAGAATTAACATTATCCGTTCAGTTTGCTGTCAGAAGTAACATTATCTGTTCAGTTTGCTGTCAGAAGTAACATTATCCGTTCAGTTTGCTGTCAGAAGTAACATTATCTGTTCAGTTTGCTGTCAGAAGTAACATTATCCGTTCAGTTTGCTGTCAGAAGTAACATTATCCTTTTAGTTTGCTGTCAGAAGTAACATTATCCTTTCAGTTTGCTGTCAGAATTAACATTATCCGTTCAGTTTGCTGTCAGAAGTAACATTATCCTTTCAGTTTGCTGTCAGAATTAACATTATCCGTTCAGTTTGCTGTCAGAAGTAACATTATCCGTTCAGTTTGCTGTCAGAATTAACATTATCCGTTCAGTTTGCTGTCAGAAGTAACATTATCCTTTCAGTTTGCTGTCAGAAGTAACATTATCTGTTCAGTTTGCTGTCAGAAGTAACATTATCCGTTCAGTTTGCTGTCAGAAGTAACATTATCCTTTTAGTTTGCTGTCAGAAGTAACATTATCCTTTCAGTTTGCTGTCAGGAGTAACATTATCCTTTCAGTTTGCTGTCAGAAGTAACATTATTTTGTTTGAGGGATACACAATGTAAGGTAAAGAGTGGGGGAGGAGAGAGAGAGCAGAGCGAGAGAAAATAAGAGGCAGAATGCCAGAGAGAGAGAGGCTTCCATCATTTACAACCCACACATATTCTATCCTCTTCTGAATCCATTACCTCCATGTAAATGACAGCTCTCTGTGTCTCGCAGCACAGAGAGAAATGCACTGTTACCAGCACAATATAGCGGAGGCCAAAGCCTTATCACCCACACAATAAGTCCTCTATACCACCCTCCCACACAGACACTACACTCACAGCTGGGTGGGGGAGGCAGGGGGAGACAAGGAAGGCAGAGAGGAGAGTAAACCCATTTAGCAACACTGTCAAACCCACATAAATGTCCTCCCTGGTCCCGTACTCCAGACACTGAATAGGTAAGAGAAGGGGGAGAGTAGAGGAGGCAAAGCTCAGTCATCCACAGCGCTGTCTGACACAATTGTGGAAATGACATCAGATCAATCAATCAGTGAAAAGGTGCTTTGATTCCCATCTTGTAATCTTCTTTTCCCCTCTTATATAGACTAAAAGTACATTTCACAGTACAGCACCTTTCCACATTCCAAGGACATACAGTGAGAGAAAAATCTTGGCGACTCTGACCTGCTGAAAACGGAATGATCCCAATATCTGTCCACACAGTTTCCACACAGTTTCTTTTGTCTGTTTGTTTAACCTGCAATACTTTGTGTCAGAGACGTAACCTACAGAAAATAAAGAGAAAGAGAAGGCCAGGAGGAATGTTTCTCTGTTCCCTGGTGCAGGGAGGAATGTTTCTCTCTGTTCCCTGGTGCAGGGAGGAATGTTTCTCTCTGTTCCCTGGTGCAGGGAGGAATGTTTCTCTGTTCCCTGATGCAGGGAGGAATGTTTCTCTCTGTTCCCTAGTGCAGGGAGGAATGTTTCTCTGTTCCCTGGTGCAGGGAGGAATGTTTCTCTGTTCCCTGGTGCAGGGAGGAATGTTTCTCTCTGTTCCCTGGTGCAGGGAGGAATGTTTCTCTCTGTTCCCTGGTGCAGGGAGGAATGTTTCTCTGTTCCCTGGTGCAGGGAGGAATGTTTCTCTCTGTTCCCTGGTGCAGGGAGGAATGTTTCTCTGTTCCCTGGTGCAGGGAGGAATGTTTCTCTGTTCCCTGGTGCAGGGAGGAATGTTTCTCTGTTCCCTGGTGCAGGGAGGAATGTTTCTCTCTGTTCCCTGGTGCAGGGAGGAATGTTTCTCTGTTCCCTGGTGCAGGGAGGAATGTTTCTCTGTTCCCTGGTGCAGGGAGGAATGTTTCTCTCTGTTCCCTGGTGCAGGGAGGAATGTTTCTCTCTGTTCCCTGGTGCAGGGAGGAATGTTTCTCTCTGTTACCTGGTGCAGGGAGGAATGTTTCTCTGTTCCCTGGTGCAGGGAGGAATGTTTCTCTCTGTTCCCTGGTGCAGGGAGGAATGTTTCTCTGTTCCCTAGTGCAGGGAGGAATGTTTATCTCTGTTCCCTGGTGCAGGGAGGAATGTTTCTCTCTGTTCCCTGGTGCAGGGAGGAATGTTTCTCTCTGTTCCCTGGTGCAGGGAGGAATGTTTCTCTGTTCCCTGGTGCAGGGAGGAATGTTTATCTGTTCCCTGATGCAGGGAGGAATATTTCTCTCTGTTCCCTGGTGCAGGGAGGAATGTTTCTCTCTGTTCCCTGGTGCAGGGAGGAATGTTTATCTGTTCCCTGATGCAGGGAGGAATGTTTCTCTCTGTTCCCTGGTGCAGGGAGGAATGTTTCTCTGTTCCCTGGTGCAGGGAGGAATGTTTCTCTCTGTTCCCTGGTGCAGGGAGGAATGTTTCTCTCTGTTCCCTGGTGCAGGGAGGAATGTTTCTCTCTGTTCCCTGGTGCAGGGAGGAATGTTTCTCTCTGTTCCCTGGTGCAGGGAGGAATGTTTCTCTGTTCCCTGGTGCAGGGAGGAATGTTTCTCTGTTCCCTGGTGCAGGGAGGAATGTTTCTCTCTGTTACCTGGTGCAGGGAGGAATGTTTATCTGTTCCCTGGTGCAGGGAGGAATGTTTATCTCTGTTCCCTAGTGCAGGGAGGAATGTTTCTCTGTTCCCTGGTGCAGGGAGGAATGTTTATCTGTTCCCTGATGCAGGGAGGAATGTTTCTCTCTGTTCCCTGGTGCAGGGAGGAATGTTTCTCTGTTCCCTGGTGCAGGGAGGAATGTTTCTCTGTTCCCTGATGCAGGGAGGAATGTTTATCTCTGTTCCCTGGTGCAGGGAGGAATGTTTCTCTCTGTTCCCTGGTGCAGGGAGGAATGTTTCTCTGTTCCCTGGTGCAGGGAGGAATGTTTATCTGTTCCCTGATGCAGGGAGGAATGTTTCTCTCTGTTCCCTGGTGCAGGGAGGAATGTTTCTCTGTTCCCTGGTGCAGGGAGGAATGTTTCTCTGTTCCCTGATGCAGGGAGGAATGTTTATCTCTGTTCCCTGGTGCAGGGAGGAATGTTTCTCTCTGTTCCCTGGTGCAGGGAGGAATGTTTATCTGTTCCCTGGTGCAGGGAGGAATGTTTCTCTCTGTTCCCTGGTGCAGGGAGGAATGTTTCTCTCTGTTCCCTGGTGCAGGGAGGAATGTTTCTCTGTTCCCTGGTGCAGGGAGGAATGTTTCTCTGTTCCCTGGTGCAGGGAGGAATGTTTCTCTGTTCCCTGGTGCAGGGAGGAATGTTTCTCTGTTCCCTGGTGCAGGGAGGAATGTTTCTCTGTTCCCTGATGCAGGGAGGAATGTTTCTCTCTGTTCCCTGGTGCAGGGAGGAATGTTTATCTGTTCCCTGGTGCAGGGAGGAATGTTTCTCTGTTCCCTGATGCAGGGAGGAATGTTTCTCTCTGTTCCCTGGTGCAGGGAGGAATGTTTATCTGTTCCCTGTTGCAGGGAGGAATGTTTCTCTGTTCCCTGGTGCAGGGAGGAATGTTTCTCTGTTCCCTGATGCAGGGAGGAATGTTTCTCTCTGTTCCCTGGTGCAGGGAGGAATGTTTCTCTGTTCCCTGATGCAGGGAGGAATGTTTCTCTGTTCCCTGATGCAGGGAGGAATGTTTCTCTGTTCCCTGGTGCAGGGAGGAATGTTTCTCTGTTCCCTGATGCAGGGAGGAATGTTTCTCTCTGTTCCCTGGTGCAGGGAGGAATGTTTCTCTGTTCCCTGGTGCAGGGAGGAATGTTTCTCTCTGTTCCCTAGTGCAGGGAGGAATGTTTCTCTGTTCCCTGGTGCAGGGAGGAATGTTTATCTGTTCCCTGTTGCAGGGAGGAATGTTTCTCTGTTCCCTGGTGCAGGGAGGAATGTTTCTCTGTTCCCTGATGCAGGGAGGAATGTTTCTCTCTGTTCCCTGGTGCAGGGAGGAATGTTTCTCTGTTCCCTAGTGCAGGGAGGAATGTTTCTCTGTTCCCTGGTGCAGGGAGGAATGTTTCTCTGTTCCCTAGTGCAGGGAGGAATGTTTCTCTGTTCCCTAGTGCAGGGAGGAATGTTTCTCTCTGTTCCCTGGTGCAGGGAGGAATGTTTCTCTCTGTTCCCTGGTGCAGGGAGGAATGTTTCTCTCTGTTCCCTAGTGCAGGGAGGAATGTTTCTCTGTTCCCTGATGCAGGGAGGAATGTTTCTCTGTTCCCTGGTGCAGGGAGGAATGTTTCTCTGTTCCCTGATGCAGGGAGGAATGTTTCTCTCTGTTCCCTGGTGCAGGGAGGAATGTTTCTCTGTTCCCTGATGCAGGGAGGAATGTTTCTCTGTTCCCTAGTGCAGGGAGGAATGTTTCTCTGTTCCCTGATGCAGGGAGGAATGTTTATCTGTTCCCTGATGCAGGGAGGAATGTTTCTCTCTGTTCCCTGGTGCAGGGAGGAATGTTTCTCTGTTCCCTGATGCAGGGAGGAATGTTTCTCTGTTCCCTGATGCAGGGAGGAATGTTTATCTGTTCCCTGGTGCAGGGAGGAATGTTTCTCTGTTCCCTGGTGCAGGGAGGAATGTTTCTCTGTTCCCTGATGCAGGGAGGAATGTTTATCTGTT
The DNA here is from genome assembly GCF_057628025.1 of Oncorhynchus mykiss. NCBI lineage: Eukaryota > Metazoa > Chordata > Actinopteri > Salmoniformes > Salmonidae > Oncorhynchus > Oncorhynchus mykiss. Next base: position 86,716,127 of record NC_143024.1, on the reverse strand, counting down.
CCCTGGTGCAGGGAGGAATGTTTCTCTCTGTTCCCTGGTGCAGGGAGGAATGTTTCTCTGTTCCCTGGTGCAGGGAGGAATGTTTCTCTGTTCCCTGGTGCAGGGAGGAATGTTTCTCTCTGTTCCCTGGTGCAGGGAGGAATGTTTCTCTCTGTTCCCTGGTGCAGGGAGGAATGTTTATCTGTTCCCTGGTGCAGGGAGGAATGTTTCTCTGTTCCCTAGTGCAGGGAGGAATGTTTCTCTGTTCCCTGATGCAGGGAGGAATGTTTCTCTCTTCCCTGGTGCAGGGAGGAATGTTTCTCTGTTCCCTGGTGCAGGTAGGAATGTTTCTCTGTTCCCTGGTGCAGGGAGGAATGTTTCTCTGTTCCCTAGTGCAGGGAGGAATGTTTCTCTGTTCCCTAGTGCAGGGAGGAATGTTTCTCTGTTCCCTAGTGCAGGGAGGAATGTTTCTCTCTGTTCCCTGGTGCAGGGAGGAATGTTTCTCTGTTCCCTGATGCAGGGAGGAATGTTTCTCTGTTCCCTAGTGCAGGGAGGAATGTTTCTCTCTGTTCCCTAGTGCAGGGAGGAATGTTTATCTCTGTTCCCTGGTGCAGGGAGGAATGTTTCTCTGTTCCCTGGTGCAGGGAGGAATGTTTCTCTGTTCCCTAGTGCAGGGAGGAATGTTTCTCTGTTCCCTGGTGCAGGGAGGAATGTTTCTCTGTTCCCTAGTGCAGGGAGGAGTGTTTCTCTGTTCCCTGGTGCAGGGAGGAATGTTTATCTGTTCCCTGGTGCAGGGAGGAATGTTTATCTGTTCCCTGGTGCAGGGAGGAATGTTTCTCTGTTCCCTGGTGCTGGGAGGAATGTTTCTCTGTTCCCTAGTGCAGGGAGGAATGTTTCTCTCTGTTCCCTGGTGCAGGGAGGAATGTTTATCTCTGTTCCCTGATGCAGGGAGGAATGTTTCTCTCTGTTCCCTGGTGCAGGGAGGAATGTTTCTCTGTTCCCTGGTGCAGGGAGGAATGTTTCTCTGTTCCCTGGTGCAGGGAGGAATGTTTCTCTGTTCCCTAGTGCAGGGAGGAATGTTTCTCTCTGTTCCCTGGTGCAGAGAGGAATGTTTCTCTCTGTTCCCTGGTGCAGGGAGGAATGTTTCTCTCTGTTCCCTGATGCAGGGAGGAATGTTTCTCTCTGTTCCCTGGTGCAGGGAGGAATGTTTCTCTCTGTTCCCTGGTGCAGGGAGGAATGTTTATCTGTTCCCTGGTGCAGGGAAGAATGTTTCTCTGTTCCCTAGTGCAGGGAGGAATGTTTCTCTGTTCCCTGATGCAGGGAGGAATGTTTATCTCTGTTCCCTGGTGCAGGGAGGAATGTTTATCTCTGTTCCCTGGTGCAGGGAGGAATGTTTCTCTGTTCCCTGGTGCAGGGAGGAATGTTTCTCTGTTCCCTGGTGCAGGGAGGAATGTTTCTCTGTTCCCTGGTGCAGGGAGGAATGTTTCTCTGTTCCCTAGTGCAGGGAGGAATGTTTCTCTGTTCCCTAGTGCAGGGAGGAATGTTTCTCTCTGTTCCCTGGTGCAGGGAGGAATGTTTCTCTGTTCCCTGATGCAGGGAGGAATGTTTCTCTGTTCCCTAGTGCAGGGAGGAATGTTTCTCTCTGTTCCCTAGTGCAGGGAGGAATGTTTATCTCTGTTTCCTGGTGCAGGGAGGAATGTTTCTCTGTTCCCTGGTGCAGGGAGGAATGTTTCTCTGTTCCCTGGTGCAGGGAGGAATGTTTATCTGTTCCCTGGTGCAGGGAGGAATGTTTATCTGTTCCTTGGTGCAGGGAGGAATGTTTCTCTGTTCCCTGGTGCAGGGAGGAATGTTTCTCTGTTCCCTAGTGCAGGGAGGAATGTTTCTCTCTGTTCCCTGGTGCAGGGAGGAATGTTTATCTCTGTTCCCTGATGCAGGGAGGAATGTTTCTCTCTGTTCCCTGGTGCAGGGAGGAATGTTTCTCTGTTCCCTGATGCAGGGAGGAATGTTTATCTGTTCCCTGGTGCAGGGAGGAATGTTTATCTCTGTTCCCTGATGCAGGGAGGAATGTTTCTCTCTGTTCCCTGGTGCAGGGAGGAATGTTTCTCTGTTCCCTGATGCAGGGAGGAATGTTTCTCTCTGTTCCCTAGTGCAGGGAGGAATGTTTCTCTCTGTTCCCTGGTGCAGGGAGGAATGTTTCTCTGTTCCCTAGTGCAGGGAGGAATGTTTCTCTCTGTTCCCTGGTGCAGAGAGGAATGTTTCTCTCTGTTCCCTAGTGCAGGGAGGAATGTTTATCTGTTCCCTGGTGCAAGGAGGAATGTTTCTCTGTTCCCTGATGCAGGGAGGAATGTTTCTCTGTTCCCTGATGCAGGGAGGAATGTTTCTCTGTTCCCTGGTGCAGGGAGGAATGTTTCTCTCTGTTCCCTGGTGCAGGGAGGAATGTTTCTCTGTTCCCTGGTGCAGGGAGGAATGTTTCTCTCTGTTCCCTGGTGCAGGGAGGAATGTTTCTCTCTGTTCCCTGGTGCAGGGAGGAATGTTTCTCTGTTCCCTAGTGCAGGGAGGAATGTTTCTCTGTTCCCTAGTGCAGGGAGGAATGTTTCTCTGTTCCCTAGTGCAGGGAGGAATGTTTCTCTGATCCCTGGTGCAGGGAGGAATGTTTCTCTCTGTTCCCTGGTGCAGGGAGGAATGTTTCTCTCTGTTCCCTGGTGCAGGGAGGAATGTTTCTCTCTGTTCCCTGGTGCAGGGAGGAATGTTTCTCTCTGTTCCCTGGTGCAGGGAGGAATGTTTCTCTCTGTTCCCTGGTGCAGGGAGGAATGTTTCTCTGTTCCCTAGTGCAGGGAGGAATGTTTCTCTGTTCCCTAGTGCAGGGAGGAATGTTTCTCTGTTCCCTGGTGCAGGGAGGAATGTTTATCTGTTCCCTGGTGCAGGGAGGAATGTTTCTCTCTGTTCCCTAGTGCAGGGAGGAATGTTTCTCTGTTCCCTGGTGCAGGGAGGAATGTTTCTCTCTGTTCCCTGGTGCAGGGAGGAATGTTTCTCTCTGTTCCCTAGTGCAGGGAGGAATGTTTCTCTCTGTTCCCTGGTGCAGGGAGGAATGTTTCTCTGTTCCCTAGTGCAGGGAGGAATGTTTCTCTGTTCCCTAGTGCAGGGAGGAATGTTTCTCTGTTCCCTAGTGCAGGGAGGAATGTTTCTCTGTTCCCTGGTGCCAGGGAGGAATGTTTATCTGTTCCCTGGTCCAGGGAGGAATGTTTCTCTCTGTTCCCTAGTGCAGGGAGGAATGTTTCTCTGTTCCCTGGTGCAGGGAGGAATGTTTCTCTCTGTTCCCTAGTGCAGGGAGGAATGTTTATCTGTTCCCTGGTGCAGGGAGGAATGTTTCTCTGTTCCCTGATGCAGGGAGGAATGTTTCTCTGTTCCCTGATGCAGGGAGGAATGTTTCTCTGTTCCCTGGTGCAGGGAGGAATGTTTCTCTCTGTTCCCTGGTGCAGGGAGGAATGTTTCTCTGTTCCCTGGTGCAGGGAGGAATGTTTCTCTCTGTTCCCTGGTGCAGGGAGGAATGTTTCTCTCTGTTCCCTGGTGCAGGGAGGAATGTTTCTCTGTTCCCTAGTGCAGGGAGGAATGTTTCTCTGTTCCCTAGTGCAGGGAGGAATGTTTCTCTGTTCCCTAGTGCAGGGAGGAATGTTTCTCTGTTCCCTGGTGCAGGGAGGAATGTTTCTCTCTGTTCCCTGGTGCAGGGAGGAATGTTTCTCTCTGTTCCCTGGTGCAGGGAGGAATGTTTCTCTCTGTTCCCTGGTGCAGGGAGGAATGTTTCTCTCTGTTCCCTGGTGCAGGGAGGAATGTTTCTCTCTGTTCCCTGGTGCAGGGAGGAATGTTTCTCTGTTCCCTAGTGCAGGGAGGAATGTTTCTCTGTTCCCTAGTGCAGGGAGGAATGTTTCTCTGTTCCCTGGTGCAGGGAGGAATGTTTCTCTCTGTTCCCTAGTGCAGGGAGGAATGTTTATCTGTTCCCTGGTGCAGGGAGGAATGTTTCTCTGTTCCCTGATGCAGGGAGGAATGTTTCTCTGTTCCCTGATGCAGGGAGGAATGTTTCTCTGTTCCCTGGTGCAGGGAGGAATGTTTCTCTCTGTTCCCTGGTGCAGGGAGGAATGTTTCTCTGTTCCCTGGTGCAGGGAGGAATGTTTCTCTCTGTTCCCTGGTGCAGGGAGGAATGTTTCTCTCTGTTCCCTGGTGCAGGGAGGAATGTTTCTCTGTTCCCTAGTGCAGGGAGGAATGTTTCTCTGTTCCCTAGTGCAGGGAGGAATGTTTCTCTGTTCCCTAGTGCAGGGAGGAATGTTTCTCTGTTCCCTGGTGCAGGGAGGAATGTTTCTCTCTGTTCCCTGGTGCAGGGAGGAATGTTTCTCTCTGTTCCCTGGTGCAGGGAGGAATGTTTCTCTCTGTTCCCTGGTGCAGGGAGGAATGTTTCTCTCTGTTCCCTGGTGCAGGGAGGAATGTTTCTCTCTGTTCCCTGGTGCAGGGAGGAATGTTTCTCTGTTCCCTAGTGCAGGGAGGAATGTTTCTCTGTTCCCTAGTGCAGGGAGGAATGTTTCTCTGTTCCCTGGTGCAGGGAGGAATGTTTATCTGTTCCCTGGTGCAGGGAGGAATGTTTCTCTCTGTTCCCTAGTGCAGGGAGGAATGTTTCTCTGTTCCCTGGTGCAGGGAGGAATGTTTCTCTCTGTTCCCTGGTGCAGGGAGGAATGTTTCTCTCTGTTCCCTAGTGCAGGGAGGAATGTTTCTCTCTGTTCCCTGGTGCAGGGAGGAATGTTTCTCTGTTCCCTAGTGCAGGGAGGAATGTTTCTCTGTTCCCTAGTGCAGGGAGGAATGTTTCTCTGTTCCCTAGTGCAGGGAGGAATGTTTCTCTGTTCCCTGATGCAGGGAGGAATGTTTCTCTGTTCCCTAGTGCAGGGAGGAATGTTTCTCTGTTCCCTAGTGCAGGGAGGAATGTTTCTCTGTTCCCTAGTGCAGGGAGGAATGTTTCTCTGTTCCCTGGTGCAGGGAGGAATGTTTCTCTGTTCCCTGATGCAGGGAGGAATGTTTCTCTGTTCCCTGATGCAGGGAGGAATGTCTCTCTGTTCCCTGATGCAGGGAGGAATGTTTCTCTCTGTTCCCTGGTGCAGGGAGGAATGTTTCTCTGTTCCCTGATGCAGGGAGGAATGTTTCTCTCTGTTCCCTGGTGCAGGGAGGAATGTTTCTCTGTTCCCTGATGCAGGGAGGAATGTTTATCTCTGTTCCCTGGTGCAGGGAGGAATGTTTCTCTCTGTTCCCTGGTGCAGGGAGGAATGTTTCTCTGTTCCCTGGTGCAGGGAGGAATGTTTCTCTCTGTTCCCTGGTGCAGGGAGGAATGTTTCTCTGTTCCCTGATGCAGGGAGGAATGTTTATCTCTGTTCCCTGGTGCAGGGAGGAATGTTTCTCTCTGTTCCCTGGTGCAGGGAGGAATGTTTCTCTGTTCCCTGATGCAGGGAGGAATGTTTCTCTGTTCCCTGGTGCAGGGAGGAATGTTTCTCTGTTCCCTGGTGCAGGGAGGAATGTTTCTCTCTGTTCCCTGATGCAGGGAGGAATGTTTCTCTGTTCCCTGGTGCAGGGAGGAATGTTTCTCTCTGTTCCCTGGTGCAGGGAGGAATGTTTCTCTGTTCCCTGATGCAGGGAGGAATGTTTCTCTGTTCCCTGTTGCAGGGAGGAATGTTTCTCTCTGTTCCCTGGTGCAGGGAGGAATGTTTATCTCTGTTCCCTGGTGCAGGGAGGAATGTTTATCTCTGTTCCCTGATGCAGGGAGGAATGTTTATCTCTGTTCCCAGGTGCAGGGAGGAATGTTTATCTCTGTTCCCTGATGCAGGGAGGAATGTTTCTCTCTGTTCCCTGGTGCAGGGAGGAATGTTTATCTCTGTTCCCTGGTGCAGGGAGGAATGTTTCTCTCTGTTCCCTGGTGCAGGGAGGAATGTTTATCTCTGTTCCCTGGTGCAGGGAGGAATGTTTCTCTCTGTTCCCTAGTGCAGGGAGGAATGTTTCTCTCTGTTCCCTGATGCAGGGAGGAATGTTTCTCTGTTCCCTAGTGCAGGGAGGAATGTTTCTCTGTTCCCTAGTGCAGGGAGGAATGTTTCTCTGTTCCCTAGTGCAGGGAGGAATGTTTCTCTGTTCCCTGGTGCAGGGAGGAATGTTTCTCTGTTCCCTGGTGCAGGGAGGAATGTTTCTCTCTGTTCCCTGGTGCAGGGAGGAATGTTTCTCTGTTCCCTAGTGCAGGGAGGAATGTTTCTCTGTTCCCTAGTGCAGGGAGGAATGTTTCTCTCTGTTACCTGGTGCAGGGAGGAATGTTTCTCTGTTCCCTGGTGCAGGGAGGAATGTCTCTCTGTTCCCTGATGCAGGGAGGAATGTTTCTCTCTGTTCCCTGGTGCAGGGAGGAATGTTTCTCTGTTCCCTGGTGCAGGGAGGAATGTTTCTCTCTGTTCCCTGGTGCAGGGAGGAATGTTTCTCTGTTCCCTGGTGCAGGGAGGAATGTTTCTCTCTGTTCCCTGGTGCAGGGAGGAATGTTTCTCTCTGTTCCCTGGTGCAGGGAGGAATGCTTCTCTCTGTTCCCTAGTGCAGGGAGGAATGTTTCTCTCTGTTCCCTAGTGCAGGGAGGAATGTTTCTCTCTGTTCCCTGGTGCAGGGAGGAATGTTTCTCTCTGTTCCCTGGTGCAGGGAGGAATGTTTCTCTCTGTTCCCTGATGCAGGGAGGAATGTTTATCTCTGTTCCCTGGTGCAGGGAGGAATGTTTCTCTCTGTTCCCTGGTGCAGGGAGGAATGTTTCTCTGTTCCCTGGTGCAGGGAAGAATGTTTCTCTCTGTTCCCTGGTGCAGGGAGGAATGTTTCTCTGTTCCCTGATGCAGGGAGGAATGTTTATCTCTGTTCCCTGGTGCAGGGAGGAATGTTTCTCTCTGTTCCCTGGTGCAGGGAGGAATGTTTCTCTGTTCCCTGATGCAGGGAGGAATGTTTCTCTGTTCCCTGGTGCAGGGAGGAATGTTTCTCTGTTCCCTGGTGCAGGGAGGAATGTTTCTCTCTGTTCCCTGATGCAGGGAGGAATGTTTCTCTGTTCCCTGGTGCAGGGAGGAATGTTTCTCTCTGTTCCCTGGTGCAGGGAGGAATGTTTCTCTCTGTTCCCTGGTGCAGGGAGGAATGTTTCTCTCTGTTCCCTGGTGCAGGGAGGAATGTTTCTCTCTGTTCCCTGGTGCAGGGAGGAATGTTTCTCTGTTCCCTAGTGCAGGGAGGAATGTTTCTCTGTTCCCTAGTGCAGGGAGGAATGTTTCTCTGTTCCCTAGTGCAGGGAGGAATGTTTCTCTGTTCCCTGATGCAGGGAGGAATGTTTCTCTGTTCCCTAGTGCAGGGAGGAATGTTTCTCTGTTCCCTAGTGCAGGGAGGAATGTTTCTCTGTTCCCTAGTGCAGGGAGGAATGTTTCTCTGTTCCCTGGTGCAGGGAGGAATGTTTCTCTGTTCCCTGATGCAGGGAGGAATGTTTCTCTGTTCCCTGATGCAGGGAGGAATGTCTCTCTGTTCCCTGATGCAGGGAGGAATGTTTCTCTCTGTTCCCTGGTGCAGGGAGGAATGTTTCTCTGTTCCCTGATGCAGGGAGGAATGTTTCTCTCTGTTCCCTGGTGCAGGGAGGAATGTTTCTCTGTTCCCTGATGCAGGGAGGAATGTTTATCTCTGTTCCCTGGTGCAGGGAGGAATGTTTCTCTCTGTTCCCTGGTGCAGGGAGGAATGTTTCTCTGTTCCCTGGTGCAGGGAGGAATGTTTCTCTCTGTTCCCTGGTGCAGGGAGGAATGTTTCTCTGTTCCCTGATGCAGGGAGGAATGTTTATCTCTGTTCCCTGGTGCAGGGAGGAATGTTTCTCTCTGTTCCCTGGTGCAGGGAGGAATATTTCTCTGTTCCCTGATGCAGGGAGGAATGTTTCTCTGTTCCCTGGTGCAGGGAGGAATGTTTCTCTGTTCCCTGGTGCAGGGAGGAATGTTTCTCTCTGTTCCCTGATGCAGGGAGGAATGTTTCTCTGTTCCCTGGTGCAGGGAGGAATGTTTCTCTCTGTTCCCTGGTGCAGGGAGGAATGTTTCTCTGTTCCCTGATGCAGGGAGGAATGTTTCTCTGTTCCCTGTTGCAGGGAGGAATGTTTCTCTCTGTTCCCTGGTGCAGGGAGGAATGTTTATCTCTGTTCCCTGATGCAGGGAGGAATGTTTATCTCTGTTCCCAGGTGCAGGGAGGAATGTTTATCTCTGTTCCCTGATGCAGGGAGGAATGTTTCTCTCTGTTCCCTGGTGCAGGGAGGAATGTTTATCTCTGTTCCCTGGTGCAGGGAGGAATGTTTCTCTCTGTTCCCTGGTGCAGGGAGGAATGTTTATCTCTGTTCCCTGGTGCAGGGAGGAATGTTTCTCTCTGTTCCCTGGTGCAGGGAGGAATGTTTCTCTGTTCCCTAGTGCAGGGAGGAATGTTTCTCTCTGTTCCCTGATGCAGGGAGGAATGTTTCTCTGTTCCCTAGTGCAGGGAGGAATGTTTCTCTGTTCCCTAGTGCAGGGAGGAATGTTTCTCTGTTCCCTAGTGCAGGGAGGAATGTTTCTCTGTTCCCTGGTGCAGGGAGGAATGTTTCTCTGTTCCCTGGTGCAGGGAGGAATGTTTCTCTCTGTTCCCTGGTGCAGGGAGGAATGTTTCTCTGTTCCCTAGTGCAGGGAGGAATGTTTCTCTGTTCCCTAGTGCAGGGAGGAATGTTTCTCTCTGTTACCTGGTGCAGGGAGGAATGTTTCTCTGTTCCCTGGTGCAGGGAGGAATGTCTCTCTGTTCCCTGATGCAGGGAGGAATGTTTCTCTCTGTTCCCTGGTGCAGGGAGGAATGTTTCTCTGTTCCCTGGTGCAGGGAGGAATGTTTCTCTCTGTTCCCTGGTGCAGGGAGGAATGTTTCTCTGTTCCCTGGTGCAGGGAGGAATGTTTCTCTCTGTTCCCTGGTGCAGGGAGGAATGTTTCTCTCTGTTCCCTGGTGCAGGGAGGAATGTTTCTCTATGTTCCCTAGTGCAGGGAGGAATGTTTCTCTCTGTTCCCTAGTGCAGGGAGGAATGTTTCTCTGTTCCCTGGTGCAGGGAGGAATGTTTCTCTGTTCCCTGGTGCAGGGAGGAATGTTTCTCTCTGTTCCCTGGTGCAGGGAGGAATGTTTCTCTGTTCCCTGGTGCAGGGAGGAAAGTTTCTCTCTGTTCCCTGGTGCAGGGAGGAATGTTTCTCTCTGTTCCTTGGTGCAGGGAGGAATGTTTCTCTCTGTTCCCTGGTGCAGGGAGGAATGTTTCTCTCTGTTCCCTAGTGCAGGGAGGAATGTTTCTCTCTGTTCCCTAGTGCAGGGAGGAATGTTTCTCTCTGTTCCCTGGTGCAGGGAGGAATGTTTCTCTCTGTTCCCTGGTGCAGGGAGGAATGTTTCTCTCTGTTCCCTGGTGCAGGGAGGAATGTTTCTCTCTGTTCCCTAGTGCAGGGAGGAATGTTTCTCTCTGTTCCCTAGTGCAGGGAGGAATGTTTCTCTCTGTTCCCTAGTGCAGGGAGGAATGTTTCTCTGTTCCCTGGTGCAGGGAGGAATGTTTCTCTCTGTTCCCTAGTGCAGGGAGGAATGTTTCTCTCTGTTCCCTAGTGCAGGGAGGAATGTTTCTCTCTGTTCCCTAGTGCAGGGAGGAATGTTTCTCTGTTCCCTAGTGCAGGGAGGAATGTTTCTCTGTTCCCTGGTGCAGGGAGGAATGTTTCTCTGTTCCCTGGTGCAGGGAGGAATGTTTCTCTCTGTTCCCTAGTGCAGGGAGGAATGTTTCTCTCTGTTCCCTGGTGCAGGGAGGAATGTTTCTCTGTTCCCTGGTGCAGGGAGGAATGTTTCTCTCTGTTCCCTAGTGCAGGGAGGAATGTTTCTCTCTGTTCCCTAGTGCAGGGAGGAATGTTTCTCTCTGTTCCCTAGTGCAGGGAGGAATGTTTCTCTGTTCCCTAGTGCAGGGAGGAATGTTTCTCTGTTCCCTAGTGCAGGGAGGAATGTTTCTCTCTGTTCCCTAGTGCAGGGAGGAATGTTTCTCTGTTCCCTGTTGCAGGGAGGAATGTTTCTCTCTGTTCCCTGGTGCAGGGAAATTGATTGCAATGACATCAGGCTGACCATGACTTTTGTGACGTCATGTTCAGGATACATACTGGTCATACAAAGACCTAAAGACGTCCGGAAAATGACATTTTTACCAGGTTGTAATCTGACCAGATCTCTCCTAGGTGACTTGACGTTGTCCTGAAAAATATGTCTTTACCAGGTTGTAATCTGACAAAAAAACAGTTTACATGTAACATTTGAGTAATTTAGCAGACACTCTTATCCAGAATATCTTTGCACTTTGTTGTACTTTAACCGCTAGGATATTATTTTCATTAATGTCGAAAGAGAATATGTACAGTGACTCTGTGACAACCATCGCCTCACATGCTGCAAAACCCAGAGATTGAGCACACTTCCCTTCCATAATATTATGGAGCACTGTGGAAACATGGGATAATATTTGGGAGCGATAGAAAAGACAACGGGCAAGTTATGGACAATATTCATTCCCTCTGACTAGTTCATTTTTGGGTTGATGTTCCCTAGTGAAAGCAGTTTGGAATTTCTGATTGCAACGTCAAAAAGGCATATATGTTTTCTCTGTCTTTGCATCATCCATAGGATTCTCTCTCTCTCTCTCTCTCTCTCTCTCTCTCTCTCTCTCTCTCTCTCTCTCACCTGTCTCAGAAGAAGACTGAGACAGATGAGATAGAAGAAGACTGAGACTGATGGAGAGAAGAAGACTGAGATGGATGGAGAGAAGAATACTGAGACAGATGAGAGAGAAGAAGAACACTGAGACAGGTGAGAGAGAAGAAGACTGACAGATGGAGAGAAGAAGACTGAGACAGATGGAGACAGAAGAAGACTGAGACAGGTGGAGACAGAAGAAGACTGAGACAGATGGAGAGAAGAAGACTGACAGATGGAGAGAAGAAGACTGAGACAGGTGGAGACAGAAGAAGACTGAGACAGGTGGAGAGAAGAAGAAGACTGACAGATGGAGAGAAGAAGACTGAGACAGACGGAGAGAAGAAGAAGACTGAGACAGATGGAGAGAAGAAGAAGACTGAGACAGATGAGAGAGAAGAAGACTGAGACAGGTGGAGACAGAAGAAGACTGAGACAGATGAGAGAGAAGAAGACTGAGACAGATGGAGAGAAGAAGACTGAGACAGGTGGAGACAGAAGAAGACTGAGACAAACGGAGAGAAGAAGAAGACTGACAGATGGAGAGAAAAAGACTGAGACAGGTGGAGAAAGAAGAAGACTGAGGCAGATGGAGAGAAGAACACTGAGACAGGTGGAGACAGAACAAGACTGAGACAGATGGAGAGAAGAAGACTGAGACAGGTGGAGACAGAAGAAGACTGAGACAGATGGAGAGAAGAAGACTGAGACAGGTGGAGACAGAAGAAGACTGAGACAGATGGAGAGAAGAAGACTGAGACAGGTGGACACAGGAGAAGACTGAGACAGATGGATAGAAGAAGACTGAGACAGGTGGAGACAGAAGAAGACTGAGACAGAAGAAGACTGAGACAGATGGAGAGAGGAAGACTGAGACAGGTGGAGACAGAAGAAGA